>NW_026936823.1:0-73875 GCF_032062105.1 Saccostrea cuccullata
AATATAACATCGTTTATGTTCAATTTATTCATCAGATAAACACAAGAAGTAAAATCATAAGTAGATCACAGATTTTTGGTTTTAAAATTAATCTGCTCCGTACATTGTAATGTAACTCTTTGTTGCGTTTGACGTCCAGGTATCATTCGTACAGTTTAACTTGAACTTGATCAAGTTCGCCTAACAGAGCGGATTTACGGTTTTAATACACTTTTCGAACATAGATTTTCTAGTATTGTGGGACGGTATTTTGTAGTTTGGTGCAATGATGGACATGAGTTTTTTTTTAAGCCTTTGGTTCAACCATTTGTATTGGCACGTAATCAAACACAACCTTATCAACAATCGCGCGGGCAATTTCATCTGTCTCTTTTCCCTGAGAATTTTTATAAGACTTCTCGCAGAATTAACAAATTGTCAAATTTATTAAATCATAATAGACCTTATCAGATGTTCAGTGAAAACAAATAATTGAAGTTAATCAAAAATAAGGGTAGAAGACAGCCGAAGGTGAGAAAAGCCAGGTAACAGGTGCTTGGTCACGATAATTACTGTATAAACACTGCCACGGGCGATAACGGTCATTTAGAGGAGTAGGAAACCCTAATTACTGTATGTACAAGTGCAATGAGTATTTTACGTTTTAAAACAGATTGTTTAATGCATTAATAAATAAGCTAAGAAATATTCAAAAATATACATCCGAGTAACCGATTTACTGTTAAAATACTGTATTTATCCATTTATGTTTAACCCATGTAAACCAGGAACAAAAGTGCATTTGATATATGTTATTTGTAACAAATAATTTGATTAAAAAAAATAAGCATTCTTCGTGCCCAGAAAATATTTTTAATACATATCTGAATTTAGATCTTTGAAAAATAATTTCTGAAGAAAAAAGTTTTTTGTGTTATTTATCCAAGTCATCGGTGTTCCTGGGAATTAATGTGACTGCTCCGGTTAACTTGTGTCAGCTTTTTCGATCATGTTCTTACAGCCGACAAGACAAGTTCGCCCGACCATCGGCTTAAATGTGACCTAGGCATAACCGAGTACTGATTTTAGTATTCGATAATCGGACATACCCGGTTATACTCGTTGACATCCCTTATATATATATATATATATATATATATATATATATATATATATATATATATATATATATATATATATATATATATATATATATATATATATATATATATATATATAGCACGCCAAATTCACAATTTTAAATGAGTAAACATAGTTCCACAGTCGATAAACTAGGTATATAGCCTGGTTGTAAACTATAGTTTACGGGCTGTAAACTATAATTAACAATGTTAATCTTTATTTTACAACATCGCGATAATCTATGTTTCAGAACCGTAAACTTTACTTAGCACTGGAAACAATCATTTGCGATTTAATTGCAAAAAATAGATTGTCTGATAAATACAGTTTCACGGTTTGTAAACTATGGTTTACAACTCTTAACTATAGTTAAGATCTGATAAATATAGTTTCACAATTTGTAAAACTATGATTAACAACTCTTAACTAAAATTCATGATTGTAAATTATAGTTTACAGACGTGAATCTATGTTTATCAACAAAATCTATGTTAACGTTTCATTACAGACAGACAAACTGCATTTTTGAAAATTTTACTTGGCTGTTAAGATGTGTTATTATGATAAATTTGTATTAACTTAAACCTTTATGATCAATTAAACTAAAATAAAGCAGAAGAAAGAATTCTATATAAAATCCAATACACAGTTTTATTTAAGAAATCATTATTGTACAGGGCGGCAATAATGTAATGTTGACTCTTATAAATAGTTCTTCCATCGCAAATATACTGACACGCAAAAGAAACACAACAAGCAATAATCCACAATGGCTTTATCTTTTTTTACCTAATGATTTTCAAAAATGAATACATTAAGGCTAAACTCACCTTTCAAAACAACAGAGATTTGATAAAAATGTTAAATGATTATCTTTTAACTCTAGAAAGTAACAAATGACTGTTAAAACACCCCCCCCCCCCTCCCAGCCATTCAATTAAAACGTGCAAGACTGCCCTACAGAACAATTGCAGTTTAATTTCTACGATACAATAGGCTCATCAATATCGAGATCTGATTGAAGGAATTATTTTTTGCCATTTTTAAATGCATGTTTTTCAGATAATTAGGTCGAATTTTCTCTAACCTAGCGCATTGTAGTAACCTTGGACTTCCGGTCCAGTACTGTCATTAATGCTCATAATACATTAGTTCGTGTTGAAACGTAATGTAGTGAATGTTGCATCAGCAACTCTCCATCACCTTTATTTTGATATTTTCCCGCTACAGCAATGAAAATGCGTACTAAAGTCGATTTTCAGGAAGCCTTAGCATCGCTACGGGAAACGGGAGGAGAGTTTATTTTTTGAAATATTGCTGTATTACTTATGATGAACAGTTACAAACCCTTAAAACTCCAAAATATTGCTAATTGTTTTGTTAAACATGAAATTTTTTATTTCTGTTAAGCAGACACAAACTTGACTTCCGGTTATGGTAAGAAAGTCGTTCAATCGTTAAATTACCGATATTTACATAACTGAAGATATCCATACTTTTTAGATAAGAAATTCTTCACTATATATAATTATTTCCCCCTAAAATAGAGTGTTGCGTTTCTTTTGCGTGTCAGTATATAAACAACAGAAGTTATTAAAGAAAGTGGGTACACAAGATGTAGGCAGTCGGCAGGAATCATTGACACGAAACAATTCAGATTTAAATGTCCAAGCACGTGTGAATACTTTTTTCATTTTAATTTTTTCAGGTAAAAATATCACAGAATGTCATGATTCACATATTAAAACATTACAGACTAACATACTCATGCGCGGATCTAGAGAGTGGGTCGGGGGGGGTCAGGACCCCCCTGGAATTTCCAAGGTTATTAAATCTATATACGAAAGCAAGAAAAAAGTTAACTTGGACCCCTCTCGGAAAACGCAGCCCCCCCCCCCCCTGGTAAACTTTAACTTGTATTAAAGTGGTATGAAAAGTTAAAGATTTGAAGCATTAAAAGTCATCGCCTACCCCCCCCCCCCCCAACGAAATAGGATTTTGAAGTTTGTTTCTGGGTTGAAAATCTTTTTTTGGACTGGGGTGGACCCCCCCTGAGAAAAATTTTTGGATCCGCGCCTGATACTACTAGAAAAAAAAGAAATACACACACATTATCTCAGCACTATGCTACTTAAGGAAGATCTAATTTAACATATATATATATGTAATTATTATTAATTTATAAATTGCATGACATACAGATGATAGATATTACCTAAGGATAGCCCATAAAAGCCTTATTAAAAAAGCTTATTTCCAATGGGGTCCTCAAATAACAGCCATGTTAGTAAACAAAAAATAACAAAATTACATAAACATTGGAATTTAGGCAGGTACTTTTATGAGTATGGCATAATGCTTTGAAAAATGACATGTTTACAGTAGCATATTTTATCTTTATAATTATCACAAAATACTTATCATACTAAAATAGTAAATAAACGATAAAATTAGACAAGCTTTTTATGTAGTAACACTAGCATTTGTAGATGAAAAAGATGAAAAAACTTTGTTTTGTTTTCACCTCTTTGATCTCGAGTGGCAATGTATTCCAATCTTTGATAGCATTATAGAAAAAACATGAAGACTCTTTCCCTTTTATCTTTGGTATAATAAAATTCTTATTTGTTGCACTTCTTGTGATATTATTATTTAATACAAAATGATCATGGAGGTAAGCTGGTGCATTACCATGATATATATTAAAAACATGATTTAATCTTAATTGTTTAGCTCTATCCTCCACTCTTAACATATTTAGAGAGTTTAAAATGTTGTTAGAAATACTCTCTCTAGGACTAAGGTTTAAAATGAACCGTACTACTTTGTTCTGGGTTACTTGTAATCTGTGTTTAAGTTGCTTGTTTATTCCACAATACCAAGAAGAACTGGCATAGTCAAAATAACATTGTATCAAGGCAGAACATAAGGTCTTTCTAGACTGTGTACTAAGACACGATGCATTTCTATATAAAAACTTAAGTCTAGCATTAACCTTTTGTATGATACTTAAAACAATATTTTCACATGAAAGAAACTTGTCGATACAGATTCCTAAATATTTAGCACTGTCAGAACCTTTAATAATGTGGTCATAACACACAATTTTAAAATCTGTGATACTTTTAAGTTTTCTTGGAGGACCAAATAAAATAGATTCTGTCTTATCTAGATGGAGTGACAATCTATTGTCAACTAACCAAGAAGAACATTTGTCAAGAACAATGCCCAGTTTTTGAGCAATAATAACAGGATCTCTGTGTGCATAAAAAATGGCACTGTCATCCGCATATAAAATTAATTTACAGTCATCATCAATACTGACAGTCATATCGTTGACATATATTAAAAATAAAAGAGGTCCTAAGATGCTGCCTTGATGAACACCACAATTTACAGTATTAAAGTCTGATGAAGTATTGTTGACATGAACTTGTTGTTGTCTACAAGACAGATAAGATTTGAACCACCCAGTGGATAGAACTCCTAAAACTTTTAACTTATCACATAAAATTGTATGGTCAACAGTGTCAAAAGCTTTTTGTAAATCCAACATTACCATACCTGTAAAAAGCCCTTTGGGTGTGTTACTTTTAATAAAATCTAACATATATACATGTATTAAACAAGTATCTGTTGAAAATTTGTTTCTAAAACCTGATTGGTAAGAATACAAGTGGTTATTGTTTAAAAAATCTAAAAGTTGAACATGGACACATTTTTTCCAAAATCTTTGAAACTATACATAATATACTGACTGGCCTACAATTTCCCACTTCAAGGGAAGTTCCTTTCTTGAACAGAGGCTTGACTCTTGCCACTTTAAAATCATCTGGTACAGTACCGGTGGTTATAGATTTGTTTACAATGGACATTATAGGTTCTTTAAGGGGGATGTACGGCCACTTTTAGTGCAGTGAGAGCAAAATGTAAACATTTCTTCAAATGGCTAAAATACATTATATTTTGATCAAATTTTAAGTCTTTTTGATAAAGATACAATAAATATGCATAACCGAATGCATGTTGTGCATATTTAATCTATACTTTTGCAGAAAAATGCTTTTGATATGCTCCTTAGAACTGCGCAGCTACAGAATTCAGCAGAGCCTTAAAAAATCCAAAAAAATATGCAAACTGTGCATTAATGTTATCTCTACAACCATTTGTTGAGAAAATGACTAAATTTTGCACTTTTAAATGATAATTTTAAGTTTAAAACAAGGTACCGTTGTCTTCAAAAAGAGTGTAAAGAACCATGAAAGTAGTTCATGGATAGCAGCACGTGGTCTATTTTTAGAACAGAATCTTGTTTTCCAGACCTCTTCTTAATATGGAGGGGCATAACAATCTATAAATGTAGAAGAGAATTACAGTTGCAAAATATTTCAAATAATATGAACACTTTTATAAGAGGAAAGGTGTTATAGTGTGGCTTGAAGTAATTTATTTAGTATTATTATCGAACAGATGTTAAATAGTTACGTATTAATTTAAAAAAATTTAAACTCTTTGATTCCAGGTAAGGAAAAATGAGCACCATCAAAGTTAAAAATTAAGAGTTTGTAAGTTTGCCACAGATAAATTATATTATCTATTAAAATTTTAATTATCACCAATAAAACACAAAGAAATTAGACACATAAAATTGATACGAATGACCTTGTTTCAGTACCTGCTAGTACGAAGCGTTATCAAAAAGTTCGCGAAATATCTCTATATCTACAAAACCAAAATTCAGATTAGATAGCCAAACACAAGTTCTATAAATAGCATATGCTGAAGTTTTGCTCCTTGTTTGTGATGTCACAATCTGAAAATGACGTCATTATTCATGTTTTGACGAAAAATGGTTGTCTCAGTGGAACTCGTTCAACAAACGACTATAATATTTATGGCACATGTATATCTTAGAAATGCCTTTGAAGTAGCGTATAAGAATTTGTTCACAGTTTATTAAATGGCTTCCTATAATTTCAATCAATGATTGGATATCGTTTTAGTGAAGGAAGGCAGATGGTTAAATATGATACTTGTTATGTTGCCCGGTGAGAGCAAGTTTGAAAAGGGATGTGTTTTTAATAAAGCAATATGCTATCAAAGACCTTCAATTAAAATTTTACACTTTGAAAAATACTTGAATATTTCAACAATAATATAAATATCAAATACCTAAGATATTGTTTACTTTTTTATCACCCCTCGTATACTGTGTCAAATAAACATGCATTTACAATTTTCATTACAGAGGAGCAACAGTTGAAAAGGCATGAAATCATTCAGAGTGGGTTAGGAGATTTAATGAATAATTTTTTTTCTATTTGCCCATATTTTCAAAATTACAATTGTACAAAGTAAAGAGAAAAAATCAACATATAACACATTTTTAAAATGATGTTTGGTGGTCCTCCCAACTCAGGGAAAAATTATTGGGTCCGTATTTATAGGTGAGAAAAAAATTCCTTTAAATTTAAACAGAATTGTTGACGGAAGAAAAAGAAAAAAATATCGTGTAATGGGATGTTAAAAAAATGAGTCGGGCCATTTCTAGGCAGTAGATCGGGAGAGAGGGCAACCAAATATTTTTATAACAAGTGGTGTTATAAGGCTAGTACATGTTCCATCACATACTTAGCAATTTTTTTTTAATCTTTGACACTATTTTGAAAAACAAACATAGGATTTTCGGGGCGGGGGGGGGGGGGGGGGTGGGGTTAGCACTCACTTTTTTTGCGATGATAGACATAGCATATGCAATGGACCTTTCTTTGCAAACATTGTGCTCGCTTCTAAATTTCATAGAAACAACTCATTATATTTTATCAAGCTTCGTATGTTCAATGAGCGAGAGCTTACAACGTTGTCAACATAATAAGACATGATGCGTTTTTGTGTCCAAACATGACCCCATACAATGTGTTGGTCATTGCAAACATTCTAGCTATTTATGTGAGGTGCCTGAAGGAAATCCTATAACTGCCTATTTTTTCTATCTAACTTCTAAACAAAACAGACATATGTACCAACTTTTCGAATGTAAGACATGTAATTACAATTTATTTTTCATGCACTGCATATTGTTTAACATTTTCAAATTAAATGCTAAGCATCCTCCTTGTGGTGCCTCATTTGAAAATAACTTCTATCGCCACAGAAAAAAGACCCACCGTAATCACATATGTTTAGGACATTTTTATCTTTTTTTTCTTGAGTTTTAAAGAAACCAACAAATTATCAAGACTTGTTCCATAAAAATTAAATATAATCATGGTAATAAACGGATCTATCCACAGCAGATATATGCACATGCCAACCATGTGCTTAGTGGAATAATATCAACGAGGAATTTCGAGTTGTAAACAGAATTGTTTTTCCCGATTTGCTGGAGTGAGATTAAAATCGCGTTTTTTCATTAATCAGACGATGCGATGCAACAAATAAAAGTAGTAAGTAATATAACCTAATGATTATTACTTATAATTTCTTGTCTTGATGTTATTATGGTCGCATTTATTCTAAAATCATTGTAATTCGAACTCTGTGTGACAGAGGAATGGCGGACGAAATAAACACATGGCCTCAGGAAGACACCCATATGAAAAATAAAATTTTCAAGAATTATGGATAATGACAAGAAAAAAACGAAACAAATGGTTGTAGCCATATTATCAATGAATCAAACTAACTCCATTTTCAATGCTTTTTTCATCTCACGAATGCTGTAGCTGCGCAGTTCTAACATGATTAATTTTCTTCTAATTAAGACAAAATAAACTTAATTATTTACTAATTTTGGTCTCTAACAGTGGGTAATTAGTGCATTAGCACTTTGAGTAACTTTGAGCTAGTTTAGTAGAGTATTAAGCGCATTCTTGGTATTTCTTAGTTTACACCAGACTAGATCCAATATGGCTTGTACATCCCCCTTAATATAAAAAGCACCATCTTTTAAAAACCTTGCTGGTATATTATCTAAACCAGTACTTTTATTTACATTCAGACTTTTTAGTTCTTTGTATATAAAATCTTCAGACACAGGTTGAAGTACAAAAGTTTTGTTTTCTTTGTTTTTATCTGCATAAAACTGTTTAAAAACCGTTGAGGTGACAGAAAACAAATATGAAGGACTAGGTAATTTGCTTACAAGTTTTAATGCAATGGTTGTAAAAAAAAAAACAGTTAAAATAATCTGCTAAAGATTTCCCTTCATGTTGTACTATACCATCTATGTTTAAAACAATATTTTCACTACTTTTTTGTCTATATTTGTATCCTATGTTCTTGAGTTGTTGCCACAATTTTTTAGGCTCTGATCTATTTTCTTCAATTTTGTCTTGAAAGTACGAGGATCTAGCTTTCCTTACTTCTCTCTGCACTTGATTTCCCAATTTACAAAAATACAATGAACCTAGATACTTCATGGAAATAGATTTCTGCCTTATATTTATTTATTTGTGAATAATTTTTTTTTCAATTAAAAGGTGTCTTGAAAGATAAATTACCTATGCTGGACACATTTAATACATGTAACATATATTAGAAGTCTAACACTAAATAAGTTTTGTGCTCAGTTTTCAAATGCACTGAAAATATTGAATGTAACAGAACGATCGAAATTGCTAGGTTTTTATTTTCTTTTAAATACATGTATGTTCAATATTTTTTCATCACGAGTAACTTTGTAACAAATTCATGTACTGTGAGTATTTATTTCTATTTGGGAACCTTAGCACTATAAATGACAAAATATGAACGCATTGAAAAATAAAACGATGTAAATTAATTTATAAAACATACTTTGCAACTTTTTTACTACCAAAACTAAATATTCTAGCAAAAAGGAAACCAGAAGTCTCTGTCGAGACTGAAGCTCTACTGGTTTGTACTTATAATAAAGAAAGAGAAAAGTATCAGTTGGGATATAAAAGTTTACAAAAGCAATAAATAGAATAGTGACAAAAACCGATACACAGAATTATGTATCTTAGTGTAGTCTACTTGTGTGCCAAGTTATATTGAAATCAGACCAAAACTGTAGCACTGTCGGGTATCCGCGCCGGTTGTGACATGTTTGGATGCAGTGAAAATGGCGTAAAATGTACAGACGGGGAATACTGTGTACCTTTTCCAGGTCTATATTTTGGTAAATATTAATTTTTTTTCTCAATTCTATACTGAAATTTTATAGGTATCTGGTTAATCTAAATGATTTGTTTCAATTCTATTTATAGAGTTCATTTAAATAACATTTTGATGCAATTTTTTATCGATGCACTTGACATTCTTACCCCTTTAGCAAGTTTTAATTCGTTATTGTTAAAATAATATCAAATATATTTAAAATCTGAAGCAGCCAAAAGAAAGAAAAATCATTTTACATTTAAGATATTAAAAGTGTAATTTATGTCCCATACAAGAAAGGTATTTAAAAAACGTTTTATTTTATGTACCCATAACAAATATAATACGGTTTGGATGATGGGATTGATTGATTGTATACTGTTTAACGTCCCTCTCCAGAATATTTCACTGATATGGAGACGTCACCATTGCCGGTGAAGGGCTGCAAATTTAGGCCTATGCTCGGCACTTACGGCCTTTGAGCAGGGAGGGATCTTTATCGTGTCACACCTGCTGTGACACGGGGCCTCGGTTTATACGGTCTCATCCGAAGGACCGCCCCATTTAGTCGCCTTTTACGACAAGTAAGGGGGTACTGAGGACCTATTCTAACCCGGATCCCCACGGGGCTTGGATGATGGGAGTGTTCTGGTTTGGATGCAAAGATGATGGGAGTGTTCTGGTTTGGATGCAAATTCAACATCTATATGTTACGGTTTGGACAGTCTATAGTTTCAAATTTCTGAATCCTGTAGAGCTATACGAACCAGTTTGCTTGTTTAATACACCCTTACATGGAGGAAATGGCGTTTATGATAACATATATATAAGTATTTAAATTATATATAGATATATATAGATTTAAATACATAAAATTCATAAAAAATTTTCACAGGCACATAATTATATGAAAGTAGAAAGAATCCATCTTTCCCTTTTCCAAACATTGTTTTTACTGTAACAGTTGATTTCATATAAAAATGTTGAATCCCTTTTTCTCCACACGATTTAAAGGAAAGTTTTCGATCACACCCCCTTATTTTCTTTAAAACGTTTCCAACTTTCGTTGATGCTCTTGTATCGCCCGCGAGGCGCACTGTTTAGAGCCTCTGCTCTCGAGTCGCGAAGTAAGGAGTCAATCCTTACGTCGGCTCGCGGGTTCGAATCCAACCGTGGGAGAGAACGGTCCTTCGGATAAGACAATATAAGGCGAGGTCCCGTGTTGCAGTACGTACTAGCACGAAAAAGATCCGTCACTGCTCAATGACCCTGAGTGCCGAGTATAGGACATGTAGATGGTGCTCACAGCTGTATTGAGCGACTGAACGTGTAATGCCGGACCCCACTTTGTAGATATTTTAAACTTGTAATAAGCTTGCTACATTGATTGCATATGTTATATTCTCCCTCACTATGTTCATTCAAATATAAATTTATATTCTAAGTATGAGAATAAGAAAAGAACTCTATATTACACACGCATTGAATTCGAGGGGAGGGGGGTATCATTAAATCGGCATGCATTGAACATTGGGGCGTTGGTTACCTGATCACTAGATTTCAGCTCACATAGCAGTAACTTTTGAAAGGCTGCAACAATGACCTTGTATCTGAAAATCATCTATCCCTCTGTTTTCAATAATCCAGATAGATTGCATAATCAATACGTACTGGTCCCTGATAACAAAGCACTAACAATATTGTCTTCGTTTATACACACAGTTCCCTTTCTAAGGAATAAATTCTTCAAAATCATATGCAGTTTTGAATTTTTTTAATATCCCAAACAAAATTGAATACGATCTACCACATCTTTAGTGGATTCTGAAACTTCATAAAAATCCTTACAAACAAAGATACATAGCGGGTTCCAGTAAATGTCCAATCCTTACGTCGCAGGTTCGAATCCCACTTTGGGACGTAGAGACCGGTCCTTCGGATGAGACCGTATAAACCGAAGTTCCGTGTCGCAGTAGGTGCTGGCACGAAAAAGATCCCTCGCTGCTCAATGGCCCGAAGTGCCGGGCATAAGACAAAGTTTGCGGCTCTCCACCGGCAAGTGGTTAGGTCTCCATATGAGTGAAAAATTCTCGAGAGGGACATTAAACAACAATCAATCAATCAACCAAGCCTCTTTCTTAACTTCTAACTAAGATATTGAGTTCCAGTAAATGTTCAACCAAGCCTCTTTCGTTACTCATCACTAAGATATTGACAGTAGTAAAGGAAGTGAAGTAGTGAAGGAAAAAGCTCAAGAGTACTGTGCAACAATATCTTCAAGAAGTGGTGCAAATCAGATGTGGATACTTAAAAATTCCAAGGAACTTTTGGAATTTGAATTTGAAATCAAATAACTTTATACCAAAATCAACAGCTTAAATACTTATGACTTTCAACTTCAATAAAAATGGAACTCGTAACTTTACTTACCTTGTAATTGGTCATTTGCCAAAAAAAATGTTTAAAAAACATTCTTAATGGAGTTTTATGAAGAGACTTACTTTTACATTCGACAGCTGACTTTTACATTTTAGTAATTGGAGTTTGTCACAGTGACTGTTTAAATTGTAGAAGTCAGTCGTCGATTGTAGAAGTAAGTCTCTTCATAAAACTCCATTGTATATACAAGTACTCTTAAGTGACATCAGAAAGATGCTTGAGTCTCTGATTGACAATATCTATGTGATTTTTGAAGACAGGTCTTCCAACAATCTATTGGAATTCCCATGGGTACTAATTGCGCCTCGTTATTAGCAGACCTATTTTTGAATTCATGTGAATCAGAATTTGTCCAAAATCTTATACGTGTAAAGAGTCACCCGAGTGGCGCAATGGTTAGAAGCGTCTGCTCTAGAGTAAGGCTTTGATTCTTATGTCACGGGTTCGAATCCCACTGTGGGGCGTGGAGACCGGTCCTTCGGATGTGACCATATAAAGCGAGGTCCGTGTTTTCATATTAACTGTTTGTCCATTATTCATACACTGAATTGACGACGGATTTCCCCGTTATTTCCCATTCATGACGAGGAGCACACACCGTGTATGACCGGTCGGCAAAAGATGCTCACTCCTCCATGGCACCTGATCTCACCTTTGATGTTTTGGAGGTCCGTGTTTGCTCTGCTTAATGGACTTTTGATATTGAATACTGTTCGTTATGATGGCTTCTCTACAATGTTCAGTGGAGCCTCATTTATCCGGACGCTTTGGTTCCCAGTCAATTTGTCCGGATATGTGAAGCGTCCGGATACCTGAATCACCAGTTAAACAAGACATAATAACATTTTAAAATTCTGTTCCGATGAAAAAGCGTCCGGATACTGAAGCATCCGGATATCTGGCGTCCGGATATCTGAAGGTCCACTGTATATGTTTCATTGCATTCTTCACTACAGACAGAAATCGGAAACCTTTATTTCTTTATAAATAGTTTTTAACTCCACCAAGCACGTATACTAACACTCTCACACCTTTGTAATTTCTAAAGCGTAATTTAACAAAAGAAACATTATAAAGGATACTAGTAATTATTATTTATATTGAAAACTATTAAATGATTCTAGACAATTTTTTTTAACTCTGTCAACTCGTTTCTTTTCAAGTGTCTCAAGATAAAACTTTCTGATGTGTAAAGGGGAAAAATCATATCAGTATTTTTATAACTTGAAATGAGTGCTTGTAAAATGATGCTACACATTATGTGCACAAATTACATTTGCAGTACTATGCATGTATGTACGGATGCATTTGTGAGTTGTGCATATGGAGAAATGGTGTGAAATTTATTCATGAGATTGCTACCACGTGATTTATTTCTCATTAATATTATCATGAAAGGAGATGGGTGAACTTAGCGTGCAAAAAACCCACAAGCTTCAGATATATAAAAATCATATTCAAATTGTGGATTCAGTATTTAGAGTAAAGTTCTCATCATTGATTTTTATGAAATCATGAGAAACAAAAAGTTTTGAGGAAAATTTTTCGTTAACATTTATTCTTTTATATATATATACTAGGGATGTCAACGAGTACCCGGTTAACCGGGTACTCGATCGAACGTCCGAGTATCGAATACTAAAACTGGTACTCGGTTACTCGGATGTGTATTTTTTCTTATTCCAAAGTACAAATATTTATCAAAAAACGTATCAAATATTAACTTCAATGTGCATACAAAAATAATTAGAGTGCCGTCGCCTACACCTGAAAACACCGCCTGCGGATGGCTTCAATAATTTGTTTTCATTGAGGATCGTTTACGTCTGTTGTTATCTTTAAATTATTTGGTAAAGGGTACCGAAATCTGACATGCATAGGTATGCCGCTACGGACTTAAAAATGTACAGAAATATTTTGGTAATAATTGAAAAAAAATGTTTAAAGTCAGCTAGGCGGAGTAAATTTAGCGTATATGGGATATACAATTATTGGCAAGCGATCCCAACAATGTCCGTTCCTTCTGTTTCGTTAATGAGTGTGATCATTACATAAAGGCGTAGCAGATTGATTAAATCTTCCCAAGCAAAAAATATAAACATTTGTAATTATTTGTGTATCAAATTGATGTCTTTCGTGTATTGCATTTTTTAAATAATTAAATTAAGTACAATGAAACATTTTTGTTGGACTCGATGTTTTAAATCATGCACTAAAAACGTAATAAAAACAGCATTGGGGTTTAACACAGCTTAACTTAGTTTAAGAAAATGAACAGACTTGTACATATATTTACAATTCTACCGAGTACCCGGGTACTCGATCGGAAAAACGTCCGGAAATACTTGAAGTCCCTTAAGTCAATGGTCATATCACAAACATGATTAAGTGCCACACTTCATCAGGACTTGTGTAGCGTAGTGGTTAGCGTGCTAGTCTCAATAGAGAATGCAACTCAGGATTTTTATTGCCAGGGTATCACATTATTATATATATATATATATATAGAAAGCACTAAGAAATTCACTTTTATATGGATACCCACTTCCGCCCCAGCCCGGGTTTGAACTCTCGACCTTCGGAATCTGTCTCCTAGCAGTACAGGAACAGCGCGCTAGACCGCTCGGCTATCTAGGCAAGTCAAAAAACTTGCTTTCGATGCCGATGGAATTCTCGCGGCGCTGTCCTACACTACACATAGGCGTCGGAACCGGGGGGGGGGGGGGGGGGGCCCCCCCCCCCCCCACTTTTTTCCAAATATATACTTAGTATAGACATTGAACATTGCTTTGTAGGATTTAGCCCCCCCCCCCCCCACTTTCCACAGACACGTCGCAGTATAGGTTAAAAAATGAGAATTCCATCGGCATCGAAAGCAAGTTTTTTGACTTGCCTAGACAGCCGAGCGGTCTAGCGCGCTTGTTCCTGTACTGCTAGGAGACAGATTCCGAAGGTCGAGAGTTCAACCCCGGGCTGGGGCGGAAGTGGGTATCCATATAAAAGTGAATTTCTTTGTGCTTTCTATATATATATATATATATATATATATATATATATATATATATATATATATATAATAATGTGGTACCCTGGCAATAAAAATCCTGAGTTGCATTCTCTAATGAGACTAGCACGCTAACCACTACGCTACACAAGTCCTGATGAAGTGTGGCACTTAATCATGTTTGTGATATGACCATTGACTTAAGGGACTTCAAGTATTTCTCGAAAAGATACGAAAGTTATGTCATAAACTCATATTTTTTAGGGATAGTGGGTCATTGCTCCATAATTTTGGAAACCAAAATATGTATGTTTTTATGCAAACTTTGAGGTTTACCTTTCAAAAATATGGAGAGAAGACCCACTCATAACGAAAAATAGTGTCATAGTGTGAAAAAATGACTCGTTTTGACCTCTTTCGTGTGTGTGTAATATTTCATAGGCAAATAAGTTCAATTTTCATGAGATTTGTGCAAGTTGAAGAGATTTTACATAAAGTATACTTTAATGTTAGATGAAATATTAAGGAAAATTTTGATAAAATTCAGATTTAATTTTTCACCTTCATGTTTGTTGCGCTATGGGCTTATCTCTCGTCATGTTCACCCATCTCCTTTAAGGGGTCAAAAATCAAAGCGTGCTTGGAAATGTCAAGCAAGTGCTACAAGTAATGCACACGTCAATTATGATATTAAGCCAAATCAAAAGTCATAAAGAAGAAATAACATTTTTGAAAAGTAAGTGAAACTTCAAAGGTCACGGGGTAAAAAAAAACATAGTGTATCAAATTCAAATGTAATCAAGAAACTTAAAAAAAAAAATGAAAATTGATCAAACATTAAGGTTAAGGGTAAAAAATCATAGAATGCTCTGAAAAATCTTGTTACAGGTAATGCATATGTCGAATATGAAAGTCCGTAGGTCAAACTTCAAAGTCATGGTCTCAGGGTCAAAGATCAAAGTATATTTCCAGAGGCATTGTAACAGGTTATATAATACATGTGTAACATGAAAGCCCTAACTTTTCTCTTTCAAAAGTTTTGGGCAATTTGAAATAATGTTAAGTTATTTGAAAAGTAGAACAAACTTCAAGACCAAGGGGTCAAAAAATCAGTTTATTTGGAAAGGTTGCCACAGGAATATGGAAGCCCTCTCTCTTCTCATTGAAAAGATATGACCAAAAATTTTTGTGACAGACTGACAGACTGAGGTTTAATCCCCCCTCGCTTTCGCGAAAGAGAGGGACAATCATATCACACATTACACATCCACCACAACAAGAGAACACATCAAAAATGCAAATTTTACAACTGTATTTTCATTTCATTATTATTCCATCAGACACTTTAATTTTTGATTTATTTTCTGAAGTTTTATTAGGGCATCCCTTGGAACACTCTCCTGACCAGTAATGAGACATTATCTCGGCTCATCGGTCAATTTAATGAGACAGAATAAAAGCAAGATCGTGTCTTTGCCAGATTCTTACATTTAATTGTTGTTCACACGAAAGTCCTTTTTGCTCTCAGAAACACCGGATGATATGAATATTTTTTTGTTAAGAAAAAGATGCGTTTGTACATGTATGGCTAAAGATTGAGAAGATGCCCTGTAAACTGCGACTGCAGGTGCCCTATCATTGCATTATCGCCTGTCCACTGAATCCACACTAAGTCCCCCTCATCTAGATGGACGTAAGTGGCGGAGGATGCCATTGCTCCCCCTCTGTTTAGGAGCGGTCCAGATATCTGAGCAAAAGGTTCATTGTTTCTATAAATAGCTGCTTTTACAGGCCTATTTGTGGACTCAACAATTGCAGAAAATGTGTAGATTCCATTGGTTGTCGAGGTAAACACTCCTCTGACGGGGTCAAAACCAAGGCCTTCGTTCAAGTGTACGTCATCAAAGGTAATTATTTCTCTACTTGATAACATAAGGTCTCGAGATAGTTTTGCCACAAAGACAACTGGGTTATGTTTTAGAAACTCTGAAAAATGAAGACAAAATTACTACATGTAGCTCTTTGATTAAAATTGTAACTGAGACCATTATAGATGGTCCCCCAAATCTATAGTCGCCATATCACTACCTACTAGTATAAGCTTCATAAAAATTATGCAAACTATTTTTATTATTTTTAATATTTAAAAAAAAAACAGGCTGGCACGATATATAAATCCTGTGTACCAACGATATACGCAGCGCTACGGAAAACAGTACTTGACTGTATTTTTAAGGTGTTTCCTCACAATTTTTTTAATTAATGGTTCAAAGTACAAAAAACTGCATTTATTTTCATTTAATATACTTTAAACTTTCCAATTATTGCAAAAGATGTATAGGTCACCATATTTAATATGCGAAACATAATTAAACAGAAGTGTATGTCAACATTAAAACTCGCACATATTTTGTAAACAGTACAGTATTATGAAAAATATGTAAAAACTGGTTAAAATGCATAATGTTGATGCAGAATGTTCCTAAATATTTTCTACTTATAAGATACTTTTGAATTTTGAATATCAGGGAAACCATCTTACATCAGAAGTACAATAAAGCAAATGCCTGAATGAAGAGACCTTAGACGGAGTTATTGCCCTTGTCAACATTTTTAAAAGATTGAATAATTGAGTAAATAAAGAAAATATGCATTTTAAATTTTTTTTTACTAAACACTATTTATCATTACACCTATTGTATAGCATTCTTCCAAAAGATATTGTTCAACTAGGTATAAATTTAAACTAATTACAGTTTTTGCAAAAACCTATGACATCATAGGAGGGTGGAATTACCTTAAAATACAATGTGTAAATGTAAACCTTTGTTACAAACACTATTTTTGATATTAGTAAATAATCAGTTTTACAACCGATGTACATCTTATTTGAACAATTTTTTTTCAATACTGAGCAAAAAATCAAAATAAATAATGATGAGCTATAAATGTGACACAAATATCGTGATACATATCGGAGAAACCCTCGTATCGACCGAGTCTTATTACATTCGATGAGATGATTCACCTCATAGTATCTAATAATAAATGCATGTATGGAGCTATATTTAAAATATCAAAGAATCACTGTCTTATTTGTCACACGAAAGGCATATTGCTCAAAGTATTCGCCGATCTTAAATGTTAGTAACACTGGCGTACAAAGTAAAGATTTTTAGATGACATTTGAGTTATGTATGTTTAGAAAACCTAAGATTAATTGATTTTTTTGTTCGTTCCGTTTGTTTGTCCGATCGACATTGTTTTTACGCGAAAAAAATTCCAATTTTTCTGCTACAAGTTTTACTGCTTTACCATGATTATGATTTTAAGCTTTTCCGCAACTTTTCTTTTTCTGTACCTCTTCCGTTAGCCAGGTAACACATGTTGCCCCCCGCTTATCACTGGGAGGTGGTAGTAGGGTTTTAAACAGTAGGATCTCATTACTGAGATGGTTGTAGGTATTTTTTTCTTCGTTTCCACTGCAGTAATTCCTTTAGCATCAAATTGTAATCGTGGATTTTCAGATTTTATTTATCTTGCATCGGTATGACAAATTCCAATTCCTTAAATCATTTACTCTTCTGTATGTAATTACATACGTTCCCCTGATTCATTTCTGTATGAGCAACAATTTCCATATTGATTTGAACATATTAAACCAAGCACAATCGGGTGTGAAATGTGAGATTCATTCAATTTTTATCACTGTTTGCAAGTACCCACTACCAAGTAAACTGCTTTGGGGAAATACAGGTAAATACAGGTGAATATCGGCAATCTATTGATTTTAATTGCAATACGGAACCATTCAAAAATCGCGGAATGGAAAGATAAAGCAAAAATCGCTGAAAAAAGTAGTAAAGAGTAGTCGCGGAAAAGCATATGATTATCAATGCCAGATGTCCTGAATCAACACGTTGCAACAGGGCCAAGTGCCGAGCGTCTGGCGAAGGAGCGTTGCTACCTATTTTCATGGACTTAGTTCAGACGCCGTCGATCGTATTCGAACACACGACCTTTCAATCACGGAGCAAGCACTCTACTAGCTGCAGAACTGTAGCTCTCTGCTTGGGAAAATTCGGACAGATTAAGCAGAGAGCTACAGATCCAAGCGCTGTAAAACCTTCGATTTACGCCGAAGATTTTTTTGTCGCTCGCTATGGGTATTTTTTCGTGTATTTTATACTTTCCCCAGCTTTGAAAATAATTTTAAATGGTATTTAATAATTAATCATACATTAACTTCAATTCATCATTATTTACTTACCTCCCAACGCCAACAAATGGCTGTTTGTGGGTTACGGATATCGAAATGGAACTCTTTTATACCGACGTTACAAAATTATATTCAGGACTGTTTCGGACCCATAAAAGGTAAACAAAGTATCAAATATAAGAGTTAAATATATGAATTAGTATAGGATACCATTCCAAAAGCCAGAAAAAGCTTAATATACTACACAAAATAAATACCTAAAGTAGCGACAACAATTTGTCGGCGTAAATCGACGGTTTTTCCAGCGGTTGGATCTGTAACTCTCTGCTTTATCTGTCCGAATGTTCTCAAGCAGAGAGCTACAGTTCTGCAGCTAGCACTCTACCAACTGAACCACCGTCATGGCGAAAACCTAAGATAAGTTGCCAATTTACATTATAGTGCTCAATGATCATTCCAGAAGATAAATGAAATATTCTTACTGATCTGGTTAAGAGTCGATGCTATGGAGAGTTGGTTTTTGGTAATTTCTTGGAACTTGTTTTCTAGAATCAAGTTTTTGTTCCTGAGAGAGGCAAAGTCACGATTGGTTAGGTTTGACATATTTACCACTTCATCAGTTATATTGCTAATTTCCGTGGACAAAACAGCACTTTTAAAATTTAGTCGATTATTTGTGTCATTCACTGTTTTCTGGAGGCTAGAATGAACACTCTGCAAATTGGCATACGTCAACTTTTGCTCAGCTACTTCCATTCTCGTTTCTTGGGTTGAATTTTCTAGTTGGCTTATCCGTGCAGTGGCCTGATCAAACTTAGTTTTCATATTATTGTAGCTTTCATTTAAAACATCGTAATCTTTCTTAAAGTTTATCAAAGTTGTTTCAATAAATTGAAGCCGACTTTCCAATGTATTTAACTCCTTCTGTAACTCTTTATCAATGTCAATTTGTTCAACTTTTGGCATATTTTCTGAATCATTGCCGGAACCAGTCGTTACTTTGTATCCAAGTGGCTCGCTGATAGAGTAAATTAGGAAAGTGGAAAAATGGAAAACTTTTACTAATAAGTTCATGATTCATGTGCACACTTCCTATGCTTTAAAAGTAGACTGAGTTCTAAAGCAGGTGTCCGACTTTGATATACCTCGACAGCAATGACATAACATTCGAGACTTATCCACCAGGGACTCGTCTTATCATCTAGGTTACGAGGTCCACTACACTGAACAGTTCTAGGTGCAAGGTGTATCATGTTAGTCTTTCTGACACGTCGTCACAGATATCAAATGACGACAAAAAATCAAAGTACTGAAAGAAATGGGCGGCATTAAGGACACACGCAACGTACATGTACATGTAATGAACTAAAATTTCTTTCTTTTTTGAAAATATAAAAATTCCAATTATTGAAAGACGTTTTGCGATTTTATGACGCCTGGCAATATTGCACACCTCTTTTAAAACAAATTTATGGGAAATGCTGGCTAAATTTATATTTATGATAGTTTTTTTTTTTCAAAATACAAATAACATAATTTTACATCCGGTTTAAACTCCTAATATATTAGTCTGGTCCAGATTTTTAAAAAGCAGGCTAGAAATAACTTCTAACGGCAAAAAATTATTATTTGGTCCAGCATAGTGTGTAACCTATTTCGAGTATGCTGAATCCGAAAAAAAATATGCTGACCTACATGAAAATGGCGTTCAAAAGGTCAAAATGGCGATTCAAGATGGCGGACATCCAATTTTTTAAATTTTTTCTTAATGTCGTTCAAAACGGAGAAATAATGTGTTAATATCTCACTGAGTGTTATGTAACTATGAGAATGATATGGATTTTTATTATTATAACTTTAACTCAGAAAATTTAGTCGTTTCTACGTTTAATTCGATTTTTCTCTGATTTATGTGTCTATTGTTTCTATATTCTGCTTTGTTCAGGATTTCACATTTCCAAATATCCATACAGTGCATATTTATGGGCAATACAAGCTATTTATAATAGTTTTTTTTCCAAAAATACCAGGAATGTTATACACTTATTCACTGGGTGTGAGTGGGATAGATCTTTTATCATACCCGCGACAGAGAAATATTCCCCGAGGGCTTGCACGAGGGGAATATTTCCTGTCAAGGGTTTGATAAAAGAGCCATCCCACCCACAACAAGTGGATAAGCGTTTTATTATACTGATGTATAATATAATTTCTGAGGTTTGAATTTTTTTGGAGTGAAATAAAAAGAAATAAAACTTTCTAAAGAAAGTTCGGGTATATTGTTGTTACTCATGTCCGTCCATCCGTCCGTCCGTCTGTCACACTTTTCTTCCCTGAACTCCTCCTAAATTTTACACAGTAGCCTAATCATCTTTTGGGAGATGGTTAGTGGTGTCATGTAGATGTGCAGTAAGGTTTCGGAATCTTAATTTTGCCCCAGGGGGTCAAATGGGGGTCGAAAAATGACGTTTTTTGTGCAAAAAGCCCTGTCTTCCCTTAACTCCTCCTTAATTTTACTGAGAAGCCTTATCATCTTTTGGGAGAGTTAAATAATTTGAAAATTAGGTAAAACATCAACGTCAAGGGGTAAAAAAGCATTGCATGCTGGGAAACATCGTGAATTCTTATGAGTAATTAATGTATACATGTCAAATGTAAGAGTCATATCTCTTCTCAATCAAAAGTTATTAGCAAATGCAACATTTTTGAAAAGTACGTTAGGCTTCAAGGTCAAGGTCACAGAGTCAAAAGTCATGATTTATCTGGAAAGGTCTTATCACAGGTAATAATATACATGCATGTATAATATGAATGCCCTAACTTTTCTCTTTCAAAATGATGAATTTAAAACAATTTAATTTTTTTTGGCAAGTAGATCAAACTTCTAGGTCATATGTAAAAAAAAAAAAAAACACATGCCATTCTCACAGGTAAATACTTTGAAAGAGTTACAATGGTTACAGTATTTGAAAAGCTGTTTTTTTTTTCATGCAGAGATATGACCAACATATTCATGTTTTATATTTAATTCTTTAGTAATTTTTTTGTTTTTTGTGAAAACATCTCTCTCAGGAATTTTTCCCTCATATGGAGAAATCACCAAATAATAATGTAGACAAGATGACAAGATGTGTTTGTGAAACACTGATCCCCCCCCCCCCCCCGTATGGAAGCCTATTGCTTTGAAGTATCTAAAATATATGTCAAAGTCAAAGGTCAAGGTCAAAGGGTTCAAAATGTTGGTATCAGAAGAAAGTCTTGTCACAAGGAATACACATGTGAAATAAGAAATCCCTAGTACTTCCTGTTCAAAACTTAATTGCCAAGGTTAAAGTTTTTTTTAAGTGGTTCAAACTCTAGGGTCAAGGTCAAACATATTTATACCTGTTGACAGTTCACAATGAATACACATGTTAAGCATGAAAGCCCTAGCACCTACTGATCAAAATTTAGGTTAAGTTTAAAGTTGGGTATTTTTCTTGTAAAAATGTGTAAAAATCCAAGGTCAAGTAATCAAGAGGTCAAAATTCATGGCACCCTAATAAAAGGTCTTGTCACAAGGAATTAAACTATGAAATGTGGAAGCCATGTGTATAGCCCATCCCACTTAAAACTTATGGGCAAGGTTAAAGTTTCTGCAGACAAATAGACAGACATAATATAAACACAAGAAACAAAATATGTATAATTAGTCAAATGGGAAAAAATCTACTATTTTGAAGTCACAAAATCGATTGTAATTTCGGGGACAGGGAGTGCCTAGGGAGATTGGATCCCCCTCCCCTTGGAATTTGCTTTGTTATTTAAACAAGACTCTATACGGAAGCAAATAAAAAATGACTGGACATCCTCCCCCTAACTTAGAAAACATTGACCCCACGACCCCACTATCATCGTTTTTATTTTGTTTGTTTTCAGTTTTTTTCTACAGCTTGTCAGGAAATTCTGGGCTGGAATTTTTTGACTGAGATGTGAAACCCCCTCCCCACTCCCAAAAAAATTCTGGATCTGCACCAGTATTGGCAGTAACTGAATGTCACATTGACATTGAGATAACTTCACAATATGAAATTGTGAAGTTATCTCAATGTCAATGTGACATTCAGTTACTGCCAATACTGGTGTAGAGTCCAGAATTTTTTTTCGGGAGTGGGGAGGGGGTTCACACTTCTCAGTCAAAAAATTCCAGCCCAGAATTTCCTGACAAGCTGTAGCAGTGTGGCAAGCGATGATCTTTGACCCTTTTTTAACTTTAACCTAATCATTTGCATTTTGGTTTATTTTACCCCCACTATACTGAAACTTGTACTTACGGACTGTCATAGAAATTTACATGTTCAACTTCATGAAATATATTAATTCAATTATAACACAATTTGACAAAGTGCACACCAGGCTGCAGCACGTGCTAATGCTATCCCCTTCGGCAAACCTATATCAAAATTCCGTCGCCTTAACAGATGAAGTGGTGTGCCGAAAAGGTATTTACATGTAAACATGAATAGTACAAGAACAAATTTTAAATTAATTCATAACAAGCGATGTTTTAACAAAACTTTTCCATCAGCTAGCCTATTCCAAAAAAAGTATGTGCCGTGTGTTTTTGGTGTCGAGACAGACAGAGGGGGGGGGGGGGGGGGGGGGGGGGGGATTAGGTCCTTTTATGAGCAAACCATTTATCAAAATCTAATTTACATCATTAATTAAATTCAAATTGGTAATGAATTACTAGTATTTAAGCATGTAAAAGAGATTCTGAAAGCCCATAGGTCACATGGTCACAGGGTCTGAGAATTCCATACTCAATTTGACGAATACATGTTCCGTGTGAATTATAGAATTATTTTGACTTTTTCCTTGGAAAGCCGCCCAATATGTAGGAGTGTGTATTTAAGGCAAACACCTTAGTCAGTGCGGGTATTACTTTCTCATGACAGCATCTAGTTTTATTTACAACGTGAACAAGTACTTCATACATTTTTGGCGATCGATTTAACCTGTGTACATGCATGATGCAATATATATTCGTACAAAATGGCGGCGTGTTTACACTCGCGACGAAAGTAGGTCAACATTGTAACTCGTTTATTCCATTTCAGAAATTAAATAAATCAAAAATAACTTACCTAGTACTTTGTAAGGTGACCCTTTAAGCGTATTACACTTAGTAATCGTCTCGGAATAGTCCTGTACAGGCTTTTGACATACTCTGGTGTAATGTCAGTCCAGATGCGCTGGATTTCACGGAAGAGATCGTCTTTGTTCTCAATTCGCCCTATCCTTCCTTGAAGCTTTCTTTTAATAAGGAGCCACAGATTTTCAATTATATTT
This sequence comes from Saccostrea cuccullata, assembly GCF_032062105.1. Lineage (NCBI taxonomy): Eukaryota > Metazoa > Mollusca > Bivalvia > Ostreida > Ostreidae > Saccostrea > Saccostrea cuccullata. The sequence goes on from NW_026936823.1 coordinate 24,237, forward strand.
AAGTCTGGACTCTGGGCTGGCCAGCTCATCGTTGTAATCCCGTTCCTGTGTAAATAATCCTGAGTCGAACGTGCACGGTGTACAGGCGCATTGTCGTCTTGGAAAATATAATTTCCAGTCGGAAAATGACGGGCTAAAACTGGCCACAAATTGTCGTCTAAGATTGTCTGATATTTATCAGCATTTATATTTCCATCCACTTCAGAAATAGTGCCGACTCCATGCCAGGTGATACATCCCCAGATCATAACTTGGTAACATGGTTTTGTTTTGCGCGCCTCTACCAAATCCGGCCTCCAACCTTCTCCCCGTTTCCTCCAAATATACACACGAGAGTCTTGTCCCACAACAATCTTGGATTCATCTGAGAATATAACTTTTCTCCAAAAGTTGTCAACAGTGACTTTTCTCTTTTCACGACACCAAGATAAACGCTTTCTCCTATTTACCTCTCGAATTACCAGCTTTTTCTTTGCAACCCGTCTCACGAATCCATGTTTATGCAGATGTAATTGTACAGTTCGTTTAGATATTGGCCGTTCTTTATTTTCATTGAATTTGTCCGTTATATCCTGTAAACTCTCTCTTCTGTGGGTTTTTACGAGCCTTTCTAGCTTCCGATAGTCTCGGGCTGTCACGACAGGTTTCCTGCCTCGTCTCGGGATGTTTTCTATGAAACCTCGGCGCTCTACACGCTTCTTAAAACTGGCGATTGTAGTCCTGGACACATCTAATGTTTCTGACACGTAACTGATAGTTTTTCCTTCTTGTAATAATTTCCAAGCGATTTCTTTTACCTGGTTGCTTAATTCTTTCCCTTTTCGCCCCATCTTGTTTTCGCCGGTTCAGATTTGTTTACGTAGCAGACGACAATAAAATCACGTGACATATGAAATGTCACATGATTAAAAATGTTAAAAATAACTACCGAAATTCCAGTCTCTATTTATAAACTACTTTATTTCCACTATAAATATGTAAGTCGGAACGCGCGTGTAAATAGGTCGCCATTTTGTACGAATATATATTGCATCATACTGTACATAGAGAATATACCGATTTCAAGCCGATTTACACCTTGCGTACTTTTGACGGAAATCTACGGCGACCGGTTGGGTTAGTGCAATATTTACATCCCAATATAATTAATTTTACATTTAATTGTCCATCTCAAATGTATATATAAGTAATAAATAACAAGTTTATAAACTTCAATGAGAATTGAAGTGGGTCGGTACGTGATCAAATCTTCTGAGAAGGCCTTCGGCAGATTAGTTTACAATGATGACGTCACAATAACAAGTTACATTTTCCCGTATAAAATTGGGCCCCGCCTCCTTATACAGCTGCATTATGAATATTTATTATTTTTTGGTACTTTTCATATGATTAAAAGAAATTGCAAGGTGTTCCGAATAGGTGTGTGTCAGTTCATCAAACTGACACACCTTCTGCAAGGAATCAGTCTTTTTATGGTGATTTTCAGGGAATAAGCAAAATATACCGATTTACTCTTATACAGTGAAAAATCAGTAGAGGTATAATAACAAAAACTATACCCCGGGGCTTAGTTTTGCTATGTGTGGACTATAAAAAATAGTTATTTTACCTTCTGAACTTTATATAGGAAACATTTTAACAGAAGTATAATGAAATTTTATATCCGGTTTAACTCGTAATATATAATGCATGCTGATTTTTTGTGTAAGGACATCTTAATTACTATGATTTAAAATAAGAATATCTAAGAAAATTATCATTGCAATGTAGAGTTTGTGTATATGAACGCTGCGCATGTCTTTAAGCAATAAATGTTTGGAACATTTCCTAAATGGAAGTCAAGAACGTTAACTGAAGGTTGCTATAAATATAGTAGGGAATGCAGTCGATTGCAGAATTGCTAATTGGTTAACCGCATAACGTTCCGACCGATTAACCGGTTAGTCGTATCAAGATATACATTTTGACATTTGTTTTTCATGTACACAAGAAGGTGTTACACGTTAGAAATTACATTCTGTTTATCATTTTGATCGGGGAATTTTATGTGTTTAAGGGTATATTTTATTTTGATTTCAATAGACAAGAAAACCATTAATCTTGTTTGAGAAATCAGACAGGGATAATTTCCCAACACAGTTGTTTTAGAATTTAATTCTGTGTTGTCACCATAATCAAAACTATGTCTGAACTCTCACTTTATGTACAATTTACAACTTTTTTTCTAATAATATAATTCAAAAGATAACGGCAAAATATAGACATTCAACATGTATAATTAAAAGTGTTTTTAATATCATTAAAAAATCACAGGACTCTCTAGGTAATGGCATGATGTTTTAAAAACATTAATTAACATGATTAACACTTTATGAACTGACCAATCATCCCTGCAGTCTCAAACTGAAGAGCTATAATTACCTCAAAATATTCTTAATTAAGATATGTAAAAACGCTAAATGAACATCTATGCAGCAGTTTCCTCTCTTTAAAAAAAAAGAAGAAGGAATTTTATTTTTTTTTTTTGACTAACCGATTAAGGATTTACTAACCGATTAGCATCGTTCCGACCGATTAATCGATTAATCGGTTACGAATTGCCATCCCTAAAATATACTTGTACTTCAAACACACGTAAATGTTCTTCTGTTCAATCACTGAATCAGAAAATAGCATTTTTGCACATACACCCTAAAAACAGATTTTAAATGAACAAAAGGATAACACATGCTTTTTGGGCTTGAAATCTTTTTTAAACGATTAAAAGGTAAATATATATTATAACAGTAACTATTATTTAATGAATATTACTAGTCGTATTGATTTGAAATATTTTAAATCTTTTTAGTTGCCATGAAAAAAAATATAATTTTAAGCTCTTATCAGCAACGTAGCATCTAGCATCGTTTTTGAAAGGGGGGGGGGGGGGCAGCCAGAATTTTTTTTTTAGACTTACCTTTAAATTGAAAAGCAAAATATATAAAACAAGAGGCCATAGGCCACATCGCTCACCTGATAAGCTTTAACCATTTCGTTCTTCAGGGGCGTAGCAACCGGGGGGGGGGGGGGCAGGGGGGGGGGGGGGCCTGGCGCCCCCCACTTTTTTTCCCAACCTTACTTATACTATAGGAAATGTTAACTGAAAGCCTGGTTGGCCCCCCACTTTTAGTGATGTACCGAAAATGTAGTATTAGAATTGGTACTAAAAGTAGTTGACACTGAGAAAAGAGAAAAAAAGTTTACCTACCCCCCCCCCCCTCCCACCACGAAATAGGATTTTCTACTTTGGGCAACTTTCCCTTTTTTTTTTTTTTTTGTTTGGCTTGTCAACTTTTATCAGGTAAGTAAAAAAAAATTTTTTCTCTGGCTGGCCCCCCCACTTTCAAAAACGATGCTACGCCACTGTTCTTTACCAGATTTCCCCCTTGTAATACATATTGAAATTGATATAAATTGAAATTGGACGTTACCAAAAAATACCAAGAGAGGAACGAATTTGTTCACTTTGTCATCACAACGAGATTCAGGATGAAATTCATTTTCTCCTTGTATGTCCTCATCTTAATGTACAAAGACTTGAACTCATAAATATTTGTAAAATTAAATGTAAAAATTTTCAATCTCTATCTTATGATAATCAATTTTATTGGCTCATGACTAATGAAGACCCAGACATCCTTAGATCACTTGCTGCATTCCTTAGTAATTTACCTTAATTGAAGATATTGTGATAAGCATAAAAAAATTATATACCTCTTTCCCAGTTTCTTGCCCTTAACTATATATATATATATATATATATATACAAATTATATATATTTGTATGTAACTTACAATACAATACATGTATGTATATTCAGTATATCTCTTATATACTTTTTTTGTTTTTTTTTTTTTAACAATTGCTCTTTATTTGTAATATCATCATCATGTTTGTTCTATCATTTGGATCCTCCTCCTTCTATTTGTAAATCTTTTTGCTCCTCCGGGGGCCCAAATTGGATTAATAAAATCTTGTAAAATCTTGTATACTGGTAATTTTTTTTTATATATAAATCATTTCATTAATTTCACTTGATCTTTTCTTAGTTAAAGTTCATTTATAAGCAGATTGTATTATTAATTATTAAAATACTAAAATACTATTGTGACCCCACCCTACCACACTGATCATAATTTAGACAATTTCGACTATAGAATGCTTTGATTCCCCATTGTAAAACTTTGATTCCCCATTGTGGCCCCACCCTACCCCCGAGGGTCATGATTAGAACAATTTAAAATCTACACTACACCAGGATGCGTCCACATGAGTTTCAGCATTTCTGGCCCAGTGGTTCTTGAGTAGAAGATTTTCAAAGATTTTTCCTATATATTTCTATCTTAAATTTTGATTCCCCATTGCGGTCCCACCGGAGGGGGGGTGTCATGATTTGATTAATTTAGAATCTACACTATCCCGGGATGCCTTCACGTAAATTTCAGCTTTTCTGGCCCAGTGGTTCTTGAGTAGAACATTTTCAAAGATTATTCCTATATATTTCTATGTAAAATTTTGATTCTCCATTGTGGCCCCGCCCTATCCCGCGGGGTCATGATTTTAAAAATTTAAAATCTACACTACCCCAGGATGCTTCCACATAAGTTTCAGCTTTTCTGGCCCAGTGGTTCTTGAAAAGAAGTTTTTTAATGACCCAACCCTATTTTTTTCTTTTCTAGATTATCTCCCCTTGTGAGGGGTCTTGGAAAGTTTATAGACGGACAGACGGACAGCTAGACAGACAGACGGACGGACGGAAGACGGACAAAATATGATCAGAAAAGCTCACTTGAGCCCTTCGCGGGGGGAGGAGGGGGGGGGGGAGGAGGGGGGGGTTAGAGTCCAACTTTTTTTCAATGTCAACTTTTTTCAGTACCCTTTTTTCCCTTATAGAACATAACATACACTGTATATGTTATACATACATCACATTTCCCTTATATCAATTTCCTATAATATACGGGGGAGGGAGGGGGGGAACCAACCTTTCTATAACATTTCCTGTAGTAAAAGTAAAGTTGGGAAAAAAAGTGGAGGGCCAGACCCCCCCCCCCCCCCCCCCCCCGATAGGAAGGAGTATTATCTTGCATGGAAGACTGATAGCTGAAAAAAAAATCACTTTTGTTTAGTAAAAGTTTAGGAAGTGGGGGGGGGGGTCCCTGCATCCCCTCCTACCACCTATATTCCCTTATGTTTTGTTTACATGAGAAAAGTATGGTGTTCTATTGGGGCCACTCGCACCTTCGCATTCTCGCCTTTAGAGCGAAGATGCGAAGACGAAAATTTGACAACGAAGCGTGAAGGTGCGAGGGCGAAAGTGCGAAGACGAAGGAGCGATACTCATATCGCTTCTTCGCCTTCGCATCTTCTCATTTTCACTTTCGCACATTCGCACTCTCGTAAGTTTGCCTTTGCAACTTCGCATTTTCGCCCTAGCACCTTCGCAACTTCGCATTTTCGCCCTTGCACCTTCCCACTTTTGCCTGAAAGTCGCCTTTTTTGGTCGAGTTTTCTATTTTTTGAAGATAATTTTATTTATAAAATGATGTCTGCAGAAGATGAACTTTTGCGAATATATTTCCAGCAAGGATAATGTTAATTCAAGCCTATTTGTTAACAGGTTAAAAGATGTGTTCAGATAACCCTGTAAAATGATTTTTTTCACATCTCTTTATACAATATTATACATTGAACTAATACATGATGTATTTTTTTTAATAGAAAGAGGTAGAAAGAGGAATAAAGGAGAGTGAAAGAAAAGAGAGGAGAGAGAGTTTAAGAAAAAAGTTGCTTCCATCTGTTCCACTGGGCATCAAATTTTTCTTTTCCACTATTTCTATATGAGATAAATTTGTGCGTTTCGTAAGAAAACTTCATTTGTGATATTGCAGCACATAAATTCAAAGGTTTCTTAGTACATCTTGATGTGTAAACATAATATTTCAGCCAAAGGATAATAATATTTTGAATATCAGTATAATTCTCAATTTAACCTAAAATAAAAGATCTCCTCGTAATATTGATGACTACACCAGTCTTATCTTCAAGAAAAAGTACAAATTCCTCTAGAAATGATTGAGTATATTTACATTCCCATAAAATGTGTTCTATTGTTTCTTCTTCCGAGTGGCAAAAATTACAGTACTTAGAGTCATTTTTGTTAATTTTGAATAAAAATAAATTTGTTGCTAAAATTCTGTTTATAATTCTATATACTGAAACCATTGGAGTTTACAGTCTTTTGTCACTCTGAAGGGTATTTTGTGGAATTTTTTCCATTCTTTATTGTCAACCTGTAAAATCTCACTCCATTTTGTTTTACCTGTTGACACAGAAGAGTTTTGATTAAGACTTTCATAAAAATATTTGGATTTGTGACATTTCATCACCTTGTAAATATTTCTCATAATTAATGGGTTTTCTAGCTTTTTGATAGGTATATCAGGGCCAGAATTCTTTATCTAAGACTTGATAGCATGAATAACACTACTATATTCTAAACAAGAGGCCCAGGGGCCACATCGCTCACCTGAGAAAATCGGCTAGGAAAAAGCACAAATCAGAAGGGAGGGGGGGGGCATGAATTTTAATACTACTTGCTTTCATATTAATACAGAGTATGACTTTGATGTTCTTGATAAAAAGATTTTTTTTTTTACATTTTCTTCCTATTATAACTTTATAATAATTTGAATTTGATTCCCCATTGTTTCCCTCCCAACCCCAAAGGGCCTTGATTTGAATAAATTTAAATCTTCAATACATGAGGATGCTTAAATGTCAAATATGACTAAACATAGCTTTTCTGTTCTTGGGATTTTTTCCCCTTTATTTTTCTATGTAAAACTTTGATCCACCATTGTGGCCCCACCTTACCCTTGGGGGTTATTATTTGAACAAATTTAATTATACACTACCCGAAAATGCTTCCATATAAATACTAGTATTACTAATCATGGCTTTGCTATTTCCCCCATTGTGGTCAACCCTATCCCTGGGTTTTATGATGTGAACAAACTAGAATCTACACTACCTGAGGATTATTCCACATAATTGTCACTAATCATGGCTTTGAAGTACTTGAGAAGAAGATTTTAAAAGATTTCCCTATCTAGTCCTACGTAGAACTTTGATCAGCCATTCTGTTCCCCTTCCCTACCCCAAGGGGTCATGATTTGAACAAACGTGAATCTACACTACCTGAGGATGATTTCACATGAGTTTCATCTTTCAAGGCCCAGTGGTTCTTGAGAAGAACATTTTTAAAGATTTTCCCTATAAACTCCTATGTAAAACTTTGATCGGCCATTGTGGCCCAACCCTATCCCTGGGGGTCGTGATTTGAATAAACGTGAATCTACACTACCTGAGGATGAATTCACCTTTCCAGGCCCAGTGGTTTTTGAGAGAAAAAGAAAATTTTTAAAGATTTGATCGGTGATTGTGGCCCTGCCCTACCCCCGGGGGTCATAATTTGAACAAACTTCAATCTACACTACCTGAAGATGATTTTATAAGTTTTATCTTTCCTGGCCCAGTGGTTTTTGAGAACAAACTTCAATCTACACTACCTGAAGATGATTTCATATAAGTTTTATCTTTCCAGGCCCAGTGGTTTTTGAGAAAAAGAAAATTTTTAAAGATTTGATCGGTGATTGTGGCCCTGCCCTACCCCCGGGGGTCATAATTTGAACAAACTTCAATCTACACTACCTGAAGATGATTTTATAAGTTTTATCTTTCCTGGCCCAGTGGTTTTTGAGAACAAACTTCAATCTACACTACCTGAAGATGATTTCATATAAGTTTTATCTTTCCTGGCCCAGTGGTTTTTGAGAAGAAGATTTTTAAAGATTTTTTCTATATATTCCTATGTAAAACTTTGATCGGCCATTGTGGCCCCACCCTACCCCCGGGGGTCATGATTTGAACAAACTAGAATCTACACTACCTGAGGATGATTTTACATGAGTTTCATCTTTCCAGGCCCAATGGTTCTTGAGAAGAAGATTTTTAAAGATTTTCCCTGTATACTCCTATGTAAAACTTTGATCGGCCATTGTGGCCCCCACCCTACCCCCGGGGGTCATGAATTGAATAAACTTGAATCTACACTACCTGAGGATGATTCCACATGAGTTTCATCTTTCCTGGCCCAGTGGTTCTTGAAAAGAAGATTTTTAAAGATTTTCCCTATATACTCCTACGTAAAACTTTGATCGGCCATTGTGGCCCCACCCTACCCCCGGGGGTCATGATTTAAACAAACTTAAATCTACACTACCTGAGGATGATTTCACATGAGTTTCATCTTTCCAGGCCCAATGGTTCTTGAGAAGAAGATTTTTAAAGATTTTCCCTGTATACTCCTATGTAAAACTTTGATCGGCCATTGTGGCCCCCACCCTACCCCCGGGGGTCACGAATTGAATAAACTTGAATCTACACTACCTGAGGATGATTCCACATGAGTTTCATCTTTCCTGGCCCAGTGGTTCTTGAAAAGAAGATTTTTAAAGATTTTCCCTATATACTCCTATGTAAAACTTTGATGGGCCATTGTGGCCCCACCCTACCCCCGGGGGTCATGATTTGAACAAATTTAAATCTACACTACCTGAGGATGCTTCCACATTGAGTTTCATCTTTCCTGGCCCAGTGGTTCTTGAGAAGAAGATTTTTGAAAAATGTCATTTATTTTTCACTAATTCATAATTATCTCCCTTGGAAAAGGGCTTGCCCCTTCATTTGAGCAAAATTGAATCTTTTTAACCTCAGGATACTTTGCGGCAAGTTTGGTTGGAATTGGCCCAGTGGTTCTTGAGAAAAATATGAAAATGTAAAAAAAAGTTTACGACGACAAAGACGACGACAGACAACGGACAAATTTTGATCAGAAAAGCTCACTTGAGCCTTCGGCTCAGGTGAGCTAAAAATTGATCTTAATCATGGGATAATATTACAAAAAGATTCAAAACTTAAAAAAGAACCATCTTTGTTAATGATATCATTAGCCCGTCTAATTTGTTGCTGTCAAACATTTGTATATTATAAAAAGATTTCCCCCCAGTACGAAGCATTGGATTATAAAACAAAGGTGAGTCGCCAGCAACTTCAGACGCTATCTCATCATTTTGTAGTGTTATCCAGGATTTGAAAACGTCTATCCAAAATTTATTTTTCAAATTTATTGTAAAATGAATTTAATTAATTGATATTCAGTAAACTACATGTATGTAAAATATCTCACCTTTTACGTCACACTAATATAGCGCATGCGTACCTATAACATCCAAGACCCACTAAAATTGACTCATAACGATAAAAAGCTTTACAGAAGTAAATGCGAAGGCGAAAAGTGAGGGGGGGGGGGGTTGAGGGCTTGAATTTTACCCCCCAGGGGGTTATGATTTGAACAAACTATAATCTTCACAACCTGAGGATGATTCCACATGAGTTACATCTTTCCTGGCCCAGTGGTTCTTGAGAAGAAGATTTTTAAAGATTTTTCCCATATATTCCTATGTAAAACTTTGATCGGCCATTTTGGCCCCATCCTACCCTTGGGGGTCATGATTTGATCAAACTTCAATCTACACTACCTAAGGATGATTCCACATGAGTTTCATCTTTCCTGGCCCAGTGGTTCTTGAGAAGAAGATTTTTAAAGATTTTTCCTATATATTCCTATGTAAAACTCGTCGGCTATTTTGGCCCCACCCTACCCCCGGGGTCATGATTTGAACAAACTAGAATCTACACTACCTGAGGATGATTCTATATGAGTTTCATCTTTCCTGGCCCATTGGTTCTTGGGAAGAAGATTTGATCGGTGATTGTGGCCCTGCCCTACCCCCGGGGGTCATGATTTGAACAAACTTCAATCTACATCACCTGAAGATGATTTCATATAAGTTTTATCTTTCCTGGCCCAGTGGTTTTTGAGAACAAACTTCAATCTACACTACCTGAAGATGATTTCATATAAGTTTTATCTTTCCTGGCCCAGTGGTTTTTGAGAAGAAGATTTTTAAAGATTTTTTCTATATATTCCTATGTAAAACTTTGATCGGCCAATGTGGCCCCACCCTACCCCCGGGGGTCATGATTTGAACAAATTAGAATCTACACTACCTGAGGATGATTTCACCTGAGTTTCATCTTTCCAGGCCCAATGGTTCTTGAGAAGAAGATTTTTAAAGATTTTCCCTGTATACTCCTATGTAAAACTTTGATCGGCCATTGTGGCCCCCACCCTACCCCCGGGGGTCATGAATTGAATAAACTTGAATCTACACTACCTGAGGATGATTCCACATGAGTTTCATCTTTCCTGGCCCAGTGGTTCTTGAAAAGAAGATTTTTAAAGATTTTCCCTATATACTCCTACGTAAAACTTTGATCGGCCATTGTGGCCCCCACCCTACCCCCGGGGGTCATGATTTGAACAAACTTAAATCTACACTACCTGAGGATGATTTCACATGAGTTTCATCTTTCCAGGCCCAATGGTTCTTGAAAAGAAGATTTTTAAAGATTTTCCCTGTATACTCCTATGTAAAACTTTGATCGGCCATTGTGGCCCCCACCCTCCCCCCGGGGGTCATGATTTGAACAAATTTAAATCTACACTACCTGAGGATGCTTCCACATGAGTTTCATCTTTCCTGGCCGAGTGGTTCTTGAGAAGAAGATTTTTGAAAAATGTCATTTATTTTTCACTAATTCATAATTATCTCCCCTTGGAAAAGGGCTTGCCCCTTCATTTGAACAAAATTGAATCTTTTTAACCTCAGGATACTTTGTGCCAAGTTTGGTTGAAATTGGCCCAGTGGTTCTTGAGAAAAAGATGAAAATGTGAAAAATTTACGACGACAACGACAACGACGACAGACAACGGACAAATTTTGATCAGAAAAAGCTCACTTGAGCCTTCGGCTCAGGTGAGCTAAAAATTGATCTTAATCATGGGATAAGTATTACAAAAAGATTCAAAACTTAAAAAAGAACCATCTTTGTTAATGATATCATTAGCCCGTCTAATTTGTTGCTGTCAAACATTTGTATATTATAAAAAGATTTCCCCCCAGTACGAAGCATTGGGTTATAAAACAAAGGTGAGTCACCAGCAACTTCAGACGCTATCTCATCATTTTGTAGTGTTATCCAGGATTTGAAAACGTCTATCCAAAATTTATTTTTCAAATTTATTGTAAAATGAATTTAATTAATTGATATTCAGTAAACTGCATGTATGTAAAATATCTCACCTTTTACGTCACACTAATATAGCGCATGCGTACCAATAACATCCAAGACCCACTAAAATTGACTCATAACGATAAAAAGCTTTACAGAAGTAAATGCGAAGGCGAAAAGTGGGGGGGTTGAGGGCTTGAATTTTACCCCCCCCCCCCCACCAGGGGGTTATGATTTGAACAAACTATAATCTTCACAACCTGAGGATGATTCCACATGAGTTACATCTTTCCTGGCCCAGTGGTTCTTGAGAAGAAGATTTTTAAAGATTTTTCCCATATATTCCTATGTAAAACTTTGATCGGCCATTTTGGCCCCATCCTACCCTTGGGGGTCATGAATTGAACAAACTTCAATCTACACTACCTAAGAATGATTCCACATGAGTTTCATCTTTCCTGGCCCAGTGGTTCTTGAGAAGAAGATTTTTAAAGATTTTTCCTATATATTCCTATGTAAAACTCGTCGGCTATTTTGGCCCCACCCTACCCCCGGGGGTCATGATTTGAACAAACTAGAATCTACACCACCTGAGGATGATTCCACATGAGTTTCATCTTTCCTGGCCCAGTGGTTCTTGAGAAGAAGATTTTTAAAGATTTTTCCTATATATTCCTATGTAAAACTTTGATCGGCCATTTTGGCCCCGCCCTACCCCCCAGGGGGTTATGATTTGAACAAACTATAATCTTCACAACCTGAGGATGATTCCACATGAGTTACATCTTTCCTGGCCCAGTGGTTCTTGAGAAGAAGATTTTTAAAGATTTTCCCATAAATTCCTATGTAAAACTTTGATCGGCCATTTTGGCCCCATCCTACCCTTGGGGGTCATGATTTGAAGAAACTTCAATCTACACTACCTAAGGATGATTCCACATGAGTTTCATCTTCCCTGGACCAGTGGTTCTTGAGAAGAAGATTTTTAAAGATTTTTCCCATATATTCCTATGTAAAACTTTGATCGGCCATTTTGGCCCCACCCTACCCCCGGGGGTCATGATTTGAACAAACTAGAATCTACACTACCTGAGGATGATTCCACATGAGTTTCATCTTTCCTGGCCCAGTGGTTCTTGAGAAGAAGATTTTTCCTATATATTCCTATGTACACCTTTGATCGACCTTTGTGGCCCCGCCCTACCCCCAGGGATCATGATTTGAACAAACTTGAATCTACAATGATTCCACATGAGTTTCATCTTTCCTGGCCCAGTGGTTCTTGAGAAGAAGATTTTTAAAGATTTTTCCTATATATTCCTATGTAAAACTTTGATCGGCCATTTTGGCCCCGCCCTACCCCCAGGGGTCATGATTTGAACAAACTTGAATCTACACTACCCGAGGATGTTTCCCCATAAGTTTCATCTTTCCTGGCACAGTGGTTCTTGAGAAGAAGATTTTTAAAAGATACCACAAAATTTTCATTAATTCCCATTTATCTCCCCTTGAATGAGGGCGTGGCCCTTTATTTGAACAAACTTGAATCCCCTTTACCCAAGGATGCTTTGTGGCAAGTTTGGTTGAAATTGGCCCAGCGGTTCTAGAGAAGAAGTCGAAAATGTGAAAAGTTAACAACAACGACAACGACGACGCCAGCGACGACAACGACGACAGACAACGGACAAATTGTGATCAGAAAAGCTCACTTGAGCCTTTGGCTGAGGTGAGCTAAAAACCTAGAAAATTTATTTTTGCCAAAGAAATAACTATCGGATGGGTATTAGAAAGGAGGGGGGGGGTTGAAGAACAACATTATCAACTACAATATTATAAGGTATATATGATATATCAGAGTTTAACATCTATGGATTACGTTAGGTGACCTGTGGTCTCCTCTATGATTTTATTATTCCCTGTAAGGTTATATTATCTATTTAACACAGTGCCTAATCTCTGATCTCCTTACTAAAAGTAAGCGACAAAGAGTAAACGAACGTCCAGTACTGTGCATTCGCAGATCTCTAACAAGCAGGGGGAGGATGAAGATCATGCCCCCTACCACCCCTACCTCTTCATTTCGCTCGCATTTATCACCGATCCTTTAACATAATGGAATACCGGTAATCATTTGTAAATTATCTAATGTCTCATTTGTCTTACTTATGCGACCTCATCATTTTAACACGTTTTAGCAAACCCCTGATTTTATTTATCTTACAAAGAAGAAGTACTCCCTGTATTGCGAAGTTTGGGGCTGCATGGAGTTCTCCTCCCCTTTCCCTGGAATTAACACATCATAAACCAATCAAAACTAAATTAAAAAAAAAAGAAATAAAACTATAAAAATTCACCAATTGTTATTTACTTTTGGGATACATATACTGTATTTGAAGACAAGCAAGTTAATAAGTATAGAGGTCACTTCATATTGTACATCTTTAGGGCGACCATAGGTCAACTTATATTGTACATCAAAAGGGAGACCAGATGTCATCTTCTGTTCTACATCATATGGGGGACCAGAGGCCATCTTATATTGTACAATAGTAGGGGGACCAGAGGTAACCTTATATTGTACATCAGTAGGGGGACCAGTGGTCACCTTATATTGTACATTAGTAGGGGGACCAGAGGACACCTTATATTGTACATCAGTAGGGGAACCAGAGGTAATCTTATATTGTACATCAGTAGGGGGACCAGGGGTCACCTTATATTGTACATCAGTAGGGGGACCAGGGGTCACCTTATATTGTACATCAGTAGGGGGACCAGGGGTCACCTTATTTTGTACATCAGTAGGGGGACCAGGGGACACCTTATATTGTACATCAGTAGGGAGACCAATGGTCACCTTATATTGTACATCAGTAGGGGGACCAGAGATAATCTATAGCTAATATTGTACATCAGTAGGGGACCGGAGGACACCTTATATTGTACATCAGTAGGGGGACCAGGGGTCACCTTATATTGTACATCAGAATGGGGACCATGGGTTATCTTTTATTGTACATCAGTAGGGAGACCAGAGGGCATCTTATATTGTACATCAGTAAGGAGACCAGAGGACACTTGATATTATACATCAGTAGGGAACCAGAGGTCACCTTACTTTGTACATCAATAGGGGGGAAAGAGGTCACCTAATATTGTACATCATTAGTAGGGGGACCTAAAGACACCTTATATTGTACTGTATATCAGAAGGGGGAACAGAGGAGACCTTATATTGCACTTTACATCAGTGGGGGGAGGGGGACCATAGGTTATCTTATATTTTACATCAGTAGGGAAACCAGAGGTCACTTTATATTGTACATCAGTAGGGGGAGCAGAGGTAATCTTATGTTGTACATCAGTAGGGTGCCAGAGGACACCTTATATTGTACATCAGTAGGGGGACCAGAGGAAATCTTATATTATACATCAGAAGGGGACATCAGTAGGGGTACAAGAGATCACCTTATATTGTACATCAATAGGGGGACCAGAGGTCACCTTATATTGTACATCAGTAGGGGGACCAGAGGGCATCTTATATTGTATATCAATAGGGGGACCAGAGGTAACCTTATATTGTACATCAGTAGGGGGACCAGGGGTCACCTTATATTGTACATCAGTAGGGGGACCAGAGGTCACCTTATATTGTACATCAGTAGGGGGACCAGAGGTCACCTTATATTGTACATCATAAGGGGGACCAGATGTCAATTTATATTGTACATCAGTAGGGGGACCTGAGGACACCTTATATTGTACATCAGTAGGGGAACCAGAGGTCACCTTATTTTGTGCATCAGTAAGGGGACCAGAGGTCACCTTGTATTGTACATCAGTAGGGGGACCAGAGGACACCTTATATTGTACATCAGTAGGAGGACAGATCCTTCAGATTAGTTTTAACGTTCGTCACTAGGTGGACCAGAGGTAAACCAATATTGTACATCAATGGGTTGACCATAGGTAACCTTGTAGTTTATTTCATTATGGAGACTTTAGGTCACCATTATATTGTACAACAGAAAGGGGAGCAGAGATCAACCTGAAGGATCTGTCCTCCTACTGATGTACAATATAAGGTGCCCTCTCGTCCCCCTACTGATGTACAATATTAGGTCACCTTATATTGTACAAGACCAGACGTC
The DNA here is from genome assembly GCF_032062105.1 of Saccostrea cuccullata. NCBI lineage: Eukaryota > Metazoa > Mollusca > Bivalvia > Ostreida > Ostreidae > Saccostrea > Saccostrea cuccullata. Next base: position 39,630 of record NW_026936823.1, read on the forward strand.
ACATTATATTGTACATCATAAGGGGAAACAGGGGTCACCTTTTACATCAGTAGGGGGTCAGAGGTCAGAGGGCACCCTATGTTGTAGATTATTATGGGGACCTAATGTCACTTTATATTTTACAACACAAGGGGGACCAGATGCCACTTTATATTGTACATTATTAGGGAGACCAGTGGTCCCCATTGTTGTTAATTTTTAAGGAAACCAGTCATAAAATAACATTTATATGTTTGCAGAGACATGGCATCAACGATTGTAGACCCGTATCAACCAAGAGACATCTAATAAGAAAATAAGGGCGGACCACAGGTTACAGATAAAATGCATATTAACGGGATACTAGAGGTTCTCTTATAAGAACACGACAAGAAGCCTATGGGTCTTATAGGTCATCTGAACATGTAAAAACTTTAAAACAATTAAATTTGGTTCGCGCTTTGAACCAGAGGCCATGACATTCGCAATTTTGAAAAAAGCACCATTGCTCATCATATCTATATACTAAGCATGCTAAGTTTGGCTACTTAATACCTATATAGAGCGTAGGGGAACAAAAAAAGTGCATTTCAAATAATCAGAAATAATTAACAACAATTAGTAGTGCCAATCGACCACGAAAACCCTCATCCTGGGGTCATACATTTCACAATTTTGGAAAAGGCACCCTTGTTCATAAAAAAATTGGTTTATACCAAAGAACAAATTTCAAAGCATTATTCAATTACAGTATTTAATTAGACCCCCCACACCTCAATGGTACCCATGAGCCAGGGGCCTTGAAATTTTTAATTCTGGAAGAGGATCCCTTGCTTATCATAACTATATGTAGTTAGACTAATTAAGATCCAGGGGCAGAGAGGAAGATTTTTTAAAGAATTAATGAGTTTTAACTGTACAATTTCTAAAGCCACACCGTAACACCAGAACCCCTGACCTTTGGGTCATGAATTTCAAAACTTTGGAGAGAATACCCTTCCTCATCATAACTATGCATGTAGTAAGTTTGTTTAATATCCAGGGGCAGAGGAAAAGATTTTCAAAGAATAAATGCTTTTCACGATATAAATTTTTATAACCCTGTCCTAACCCCAGGGCCGACAATGAATTTCACAATTTTGGTAGAGGGGTCAATGCTTACAATAATTATGCCAACAGTTCGACGGCTTGATGTCAATGAGTAAAGAAAAATTTCAAATTTCATCAATTGTAGTAGTTTCGCCCCAACTTTCTTGCCTTAGGGGGTGGAGGGCAGGGACCATGATTTAAAAAATCTCCCCTTGATTCATAGATGCTTTATGCCAAAATTGGTTGTCAATGGTTGAGGGATTGCACAGAAAAACTGAAAATGTTCGAATGCTAACGCACAATGCAAAGCGCACGACGCCAGAAAGAAAACCAGAAAGCAATAAGTCACATGAGTTGATTCAGATGACGAAATAAGAAGTCCTTTGGTCTCAATATTTATGTAAAATAGTAGGTGTCTTCTGGTCTCCCTGTTTACTTACAATGTAAGATAACCTCTGGTCTTCTTATTGATGTAAAATGTAAAGTGTCTTTGCTGTAAAACTTGTTGAGAATCCCGAAGAAATATTCACTGAAATATGTAAAATTTACAGCAATGAATGTCTGTTTTACAGACAATTGAGCAGGTGGATGTCAATGATGAAAAATTATAATGGGCATAAAAAAAATGGATACCGTCCTTGCAAACAAAAAATTAAACAACTAATGTACTGTTTGCCAAATTTCAACAAATAATCACTGATGATGTATGATTGACTTTAAGACACATAGCAAATTTAATAGACATCCTTTCGGGAGTAGTTCACTCTGTTTTAAAAAACGTTTCACAGAAAAAAGCTTAGTACTCAAAAGTCACCCTATGTGTTAAAAAATGAGTGAAAACGACTGCGTGTAAGAATATCTAAACAATTATTAAAAAGATCAGTATTTGTAGTTATCCATGTTTGTTTGAATTTCAAACAGAAAATGAAACTTGAATCTATTGCTTAAAACCCTCGAAACAAAATTTATAGTAAGATGTACTTGACAAAAACAGCAAAGGTCTGAGAAGAGTAAAGAATTGCAAGAGCACAAAGACAGATTTATATGCAATTTTCTTATAAATATCAGTGGTCTTGTTGTTCAAATTCGTATTCGGGGAGGCAGTTTAATTTCTGAAGGAATCTAGAGAGCAATTTTTTTGCAAAAAAAATCAAAAGGTTGATGAGAATCGGGAATCCACTACATTAGATTTTTTCATGACAGCGTCCAAACCCACACGCCCTGAAGAGTATAGGAGTCTTGGGGATAAACAGAAAGTGAATGTTCTTTCACATTAACAATATTCTACAGATCTTTCGCCTTTTAACTTGTTTCATTTTTCAAACTTGAAAAAAAACGCCTTTCAGAAGGAAGAAAAAAGTCCAGGAAATCATAGGATCTGCCATATTCCAGTATACAAAGGGTCACACCCCAAAATGAGTTCTAAAAAATCAGAAATTGATTAAAATGTTAAAGACAAGTGTTTTAATTAAAAGATAATATTAGGTTAAATCATTTAGACTAAATTATTGAAAAGCGTCTTTTGTTTTTTTCCGAGCACCGAGGACATTTTTTTAAACATATTTTATTGACAATATGTCAAAGGGATTGGACACAAGTTCCAAAAACGTAGATAGTCCTAGGTGATATCTAGTCCCCCTACTGATGTTACAAAATAAGGTTTCCTCTAGTCACGACGCACGACGCCAGAAAGAAAACCAGAAAGCAGTAAGTCACATGAGTTGATTCAGATGACGAAATAAGGAGTCCTTTGGTCTCAATATTTATGTAAAATAGTATGTGTCTTCTAGTCTCCCTGTTTACTTACAATATAAGATAACCTCTGGTCTTCTTATTGATGTAAAATGTAAAGTGTCTTTGCTGTAAAACTTGTTGAGAATCCCGAAGAAATACTCACTGAAATATGTAAAATTTACAGCAATGAATGTCTGTTTTACAGACAATTGAGCAGGTGGATGTCAATGATAAAAAATTATAATGGGCATCAAAAATGGATACCGTCCTTGCAAACAAAAAATTAAACAACTAATGTACTGTTTGCCAAATTTCAACAAATAATCACTGATGATGTATGATTGACTTTAAGACACATACCCGGTAACAAATTTAATAGACATCCTTTCGGGAGTAGTTCACTCTGTTTTAAAAAACATTTCACAGAAAAAATCTTAGTACTCAAAAGTCACCCTACGTGTTAAAAAATGAGTGAAAACGACTGCGTGTAAGAATATCTAAACAATTATTAAAAAGATCAGTATTTGTAGTTAACCATGTTTGTTTGAATTTCAAACAGAAAATGAAACTTGAATCTATTGCTTAAAACCCTCGAAACAAAATTTATACATGTAGTAAGATGTACTTGACAAAAACAGCAAAGGTCTGAGAAGAGTAAAGAATTGCAAGAGCACAAAGACAAATTTATATGCAATTTTCTTATAAATATTAGTGGTCTTGTTGTTGAAATTCGTATTCGGGGAGGCAGTTTAATTTCTGAAGGAATCTAGAGAGTAAATTTTTTGCAAAAAAAATCAAAAGGTCAATGAGAATCAGGAATCCACTACATTATATTTTTTTTATTACAGCGTCCAAACCCACACGCCCTGAAGAGTCAAAGAGTCTTGGGGATAAACAGAAAGTAATTTTCGCCAGATCTCTGACCTTTTAACTTGTTTGATTTTTCAAACTTGAAAAAACGCCTTTCAGAAGGAAGAAACAAGTCAAAGAAATCATAGGATCTGCCATTATCCAGTATACAAAGGGCCATACCCAAAATGAGTTCTAAAAAACAATCAGAAATTGATTAAAATGTTAAAGACGTGTTTTAATTAAAAGATAATATTAGGTCATTTAGACTAAATTATTGAAAAGCGTCTTTTGTTTCTTTCCGAGCACCGAGGACATTTTTTTTAACATATTTTATTGACAATATGTCCAAGGGATTGGACACAAGTTCCAAAAAAGTAGATATAGTCCTAGAGGACATTATTATTGAAAAGCCCTCGTATAAGATGATATTGTAGATCACTATATTTTCGCGACACCTTATTTTCGCGAGAGAGTCATTGACTCTTTATTAGCGAGACATAATTTTCACGAATTGTGGTTATTCTTCTATATAATCTTAAGGAATACTATTATACGCGAGAAATAAATTTTCGCGAGCACACTGTCTCGCGTAGTTACGCAAAAATAAAGTTTTCGCGAATAAAAAGTGATTTACAGTATCTAGTCCCCCTACTGATGTACAAAATAAGGTTTCCTCTAGTCCCCCTACTAATGTACAAAATAAGGTTTCCTCTGGTCCCCCTACTGATGTACAATATAAGGTTTCCTCTGGTCCCCCTACTGATGTACAATATAAGGTTTCCTCTGGTCCCCCTACTGATGTACAATATAAGGTGTCCTCTGGTCCCTCTACTGATGTACAATATAAGGTGTCCTCTGATCCACCTATTGATGTACAATATAAGGTGACCTCTGGTCCCCCAACTGATGTACAATATTAGGTGACCTCTGGTCCCCAATAGATATACATATAAGGTGTAAAATCAATAAATCAATCAATATATAAGGTGACCATGGTGATCTGAGTTCTCCGTATTGATATCGATGAATTTACTTTTGTGCCTTTAATGCCTGAAGAGTTCCTAAATGTGTTATTACTACGCAAAATGACGAACTGTTTGCGGGGGACCCGAGGTCCTAGTTGAGCGTACGTTTTATCCTTCTGCTATTAGCAGTATCGCATTTTCGCCCTCGTACCTTCTCACTTCGCCGTCGCATCTTCGCACTTTCGTTCCTTGGCCTTCGCAACTTCCCACTTTCAACTTCGCATCTTCTTTCTAAAGGCGAGCGTGCGAAGATGCGAGTGGCCCCAACGGCACACCATAGAAAAGTCGATAGCCGGTGAACATTTTGATCATTTTGGAATTTTCCGATTTATTTTTAGATCAATGTAGAGAAATAAATCCTTCTATTCACCTGGAACGTCACGTGCAGGTAAATACAACGTAGATTTTTTCCACATAGTTGGATCTCAGCCAATCAGAAAGATAGGAATTATTCAATCATATAAAATAAAGTATTTCCCACAATTTTACCGTGATCAAGCTTGATATTTCATTGTGGGGAAAAAACAAAGAAATTTGGTTGCCCGCCGAAATATAGCTGAAATATTGCCGACTCGGCGTAAAACATGCACCAATACATGTAATCAATCAATCAAAATCTGGATGCTTACGGAGGAATAGATTATACCGTTAAAATATTATCAATTATATAACTTTTAGCAGAGAATGTTCTATGTTGTTAAATATATTAGCCGACCGATCTTTTTCGACAATATGAAGTTTCCAACGGAATAAATATTTCCATTTCTATTTGTTTTCTCTGTGATGACTCTTTAAAATTTATTAGACTTGATTTTGCCGGAATGTAAATTTTACCAAGAAATAGGTCAGGAGCTAAGGAACCCTTATATGCATGTAAATCTAATGCGTCTGTCTTTGTGTCTGACGCCAAGGATCGAGGCCCAATATGCGTATGCACGTGCGGCTGTCTTTGTGTTTGAAGTCAGTGAGCAGGGGACCTGCATTGATATTTACATGGGAAGCCTTATGTATTTTAAATATATGACATTTTTATGCGCCCGGATTGAAATTTGAATGTTTGAGACTTCATATTTGGTATGCATACTCCACTGATAAAACTCTTTCAAATGACACCAAGGTCAATGACCTTGTGACCTTGACTGTGACCTATATGCTAAAAATATTTTTTTTCTGCAAACTTTAACCTTCACCATAACTTTTGAACTGTAAAAGATAGAGACTTCATATTTGGTATGCATACACCACTGATTAAGCTCTTTTAAATGACACCATGGTCAATGACTGTGTCCTATATGCTAGATATAGCTTTTTAGAACCTTCACCATAACTATTGAACCATGAGAGAATGAGACTTCATATTTGGTATGCAGACTTCACTAATCAAGTTCTTTCAAATGACACCAAGATCAATAACCTTGTGACCTTGACTTGACCTATTTGCTAAAAATATGTTTTTTTAACTTTGTTGCCGCGGGGCGCATAGTGTTTCACAAACACATCTTGTTAAAATCTAAATTTACATTTTTATGCCCCCGTAATTGAAGATTCGGGGGTATACAGTTTTTGCCTTGTCCGTCCGTCTGTCTAGCTGTTTGTCCGCCAAAAATTTAATCTTGCTCATAACTTTTGACTAGGTGGGGCTATAGCTTTAATATTTCACAGGTATACATCTTATGACAAGACCTTTTTAGATTACCATAAATTTGACCTTGAACTTGGAGTTTGACAAAAAAAACTTTTACACAAAAATACTGAACTTTTGTTTGTGACAAAATCTTTCATTGGATACCAACAAATTTGACCTTTTGACCTTGGAGATTGACCTACTTTAAAAAAACTTTAACCTGGGTCGTAACTTTTGAACGTTAAAGATTACGGCTTTCATGCTTCACATATATAATCTTTGTGACAAGATCTTTCCATTGGATACCAGCAAATTTGACCTTTTGACCTTGGAGATTGACCTACTTAAAAAAACTTTAACCTTGGCCATCACTTTTGAACATTAGGACCAGGGCTTTCATTCTTTATACATGTAATCCTTGTGACAAGATCTTTCATTTGATAGCAAGTCTTTGACCCTTTGACTTTGACCATTTACGTTTATCCTACTTTTAAAATACTTTAACCTTGGTCATAACTTTTGAACAGTCTGGGCTTTCATACTTTACACATGTAATCCTAGTGACAAGTCCTTGACCCTTGCGTTTGACCTACTTTCGAAAAACCTTGGCCATTACTTTTGAACAAGTGGTGCTAGGGATCTCATATTTCACAATTGTATTTCTTGTGAGAAGGCCTTACTTTGGATACCAGTTTAATTGATTTACATTTGAGAAAGTTGAACCTTCACCATGTTGCCATACGGGGGGCAACTAGTGTTTCACAAACGCATTTTTTTAAACCATTAAATGGAATTGTTATACCTCAACTGATTTTTCCATATATAACATTCGATCGTTAGTATACAGTCGTATATATCATTGAGGGAGTTAGCAAGGTTCCAGTTCCTCAAGAGCAGGACTATTTCCCGAGGCGCAGCGCGCATGACTAGCTTTCGACGGATGGAGAACCTCAAAATTGTGTATTTATGGCAATAAATAATTATCGTTCTTGACTTCAATATTTGGAATTAAAAGATACATACCACGACCTCCCTCCCCCAAATATCATTATAACTTGCTACATATTTAAGAAAAAATTATGAATATTCTTATATAAATGATAAACTACACAGGAATGTAATACATTTTTTTTAGTTTTAACGTCTCTTGTAAAATCAATATGAAAAAGAGACAGTTAATCAATCCAGGCAAAAAAAACCCAGAAAATAACAAGAAAATTCAAAGCCGATTGTGATCCCACGCTTTCGGTGTCGTGGATGGATCCCATTATTTATAGCATCAACAAACAAGTTCACAGATGAAACAAGAATTTCAGCAGTTTCATTTAAAGTAATAATGTCGCAAGTTCTATGGTCGATACAATGACCTTTTCAGCAAATACAATTTATCACTGAGTCAAATGCTGACACATTTTCATACTAATTGTTGGTCCATTATTTGCACACTGACTTTTCCTTTATTTCCCGATCATGAAAAGGAGCCACATGGCGGGTGAGACCGGTCGGCAGGGGATGTTCACTCCTCCACGGCACCTGATCCCACATCTGATTTTTTGGAGGTCCGTGTTTGCTCTGCTCCTATTTTGTATTGTTCAATTGACTTTCGATCTTGAATACTGTTCGTTATCTCTATATATTTCACATTACGTCAAATTTATACGCCCTGTCATAAGACATGTAAAAGTTATCACGAAAAAAAAAAAAGGAAAATTAGGTCAAACATGCAGGTCAACGTCAAGGTGTAAAATGTTTTTAGCATGCTCAGTTACAGGCAATGAACAGGTCAAATGTGAAAGTCCTATCTCTTTTTCATCAAAAGTTATAAGGAAAAATAACATTTTTGTAAATAGTTCAAACTTTAAGGACAATGAATCAGAAATCATAGTGTGTTTAGAAAGGTCTTGTCACAGGTAATATAGCAGTGTAATATGAAAGCCTTATCTCTTTTCATTCGAAATTTATGAACAAGGTTTAAGTTTTTGAAAAGTAGGTAAAAGCTTCAACGTCACAAAGTCAAAAATCATAGTGTGTTAAGAAAGGTCTTGTCACAGGTATTGGTACTTAGAGAAAGGTATTGTCACAGAGGATACACTTGTGAAACATGAAAGCCTGGGTACCAATCATTCACCATTATCATTTAAAAGTCATTTTCCATAATCTTTTAAAAGTCATGTTCAATAAAATAGTTTGGTATGAGGACAAACTTGAAGATCAAGGACAAAACTGAAAATACCCAATGGAATGACTTTTCACAATAAAATGAACAATCTGACTGCTTAAATTGAAATAGGCTGATTACATTTTTCATGTTTCCAAAAGAAACTTGCAGATCAATTAAAAACAAGAGGCCCAGGGGCCACATCGCTCACCTGAGCACATTGGCTAGGAAAAGGCACAGATCAAGTCAGAACTGAAAAATTTACTGAGGGGGGGGGGGGGGGGTGACCATACAGATGTCCTACCCTCCCTACCCAAAAGGCCATGATTTGATCAATCTTCAATCATCAATACATGAGGATGCATACATGTCAATATGACTAAACATAGCTTTTCTGTTCTTGGGATTTTATCTTTATTTTATTTTACTAACTTTTCTATGTAAAACTTTGATCGACCATTGTTGCCCCACCCTATCCCTGGGAGGGGGGGTGTATGATTTGAACAAACTAAAATCTACACTAGGGAGGATAATTCCAAATAAATATCACTAATCATGGCTTTGATGTACTTAAGAAGAAGATTTAAAAAGATTTCCCTATATATTCCCATGTAAAACTTTGATCGACCATTGTGGCCCCGCCATACCCCCAGGGGTCATGATTTGAATAAACTTGAATCTACACTACCTGAGGATGATTCTACATGAGTTTCATCTTTCCTGGTCCAGTGGTTCTTGAGAAGAAGATTTTTCCTACATATTCCTATGTAAAACTTTGATCGACCATTGTGGCCCCATCCTACCCCCTGGGGTCATGATTTGAACAAACTTTAATCAACACTACCTGAGGATGATTCCACATGAGTTTCATCTTTCCTGGCCCACTGGTTCTTGAGAAGAAGATTTTTAAAGATTTTTCCTATATACTTCTGTGTAAAACTTTGATCGGCCATTGTGGCCCCACCCTACCCCCCGGGGGTCATGATTTGAACTTAAATCTACACTACCTGAAGATGATTCTACATGAGTTTCATCTTTCTTTTCTTAAATTCTATTAATTTTTCACTAATTCATAATTATCTCCCCTTGCCAAAGGGTGTGGCCCTTCAATTGAACAAACTTGAATCCCCTCTACCCAAGGATACTTTGTAGCAAGTGGTTCTTGAGAAGAAGATGAAAATGTGAAAAAAGTTTACGACGACGACAATGACAAAAGACAACGGACAAATTTTGATCAGAAAAGCTCACTTGAGCCTTCGGCTCAGGTGAGCTAAAAATTAATAACTGTTATAGTCTTCAGTTGCAGAAGAGTTTTTTCTTATTTTATTTCAAGGCAAATGAGTTGTTTTTTTTTTTAAATTCAACATTAATCTTTGACAAGATTTTCAGAAAAATATTAAAGGGTAGATTCATATAATTTTTTCCCATTTTTTTATAAGAAGAAAATTGCTATTTTTAGTATCATTGCAGCAGAATGCAATTTACTAGTCTGGTCCTGATTTTTAAAAAGAAGGCTGGAAAATACTTCTAACGGCAAATAATTATTATTTGGTCCAGCATAGTTTTTTAGCCTAATTCGAGAATGCTGAATCCGAAAAAATATGCTGGCCTTCATGAAAATGGCGTTAAAGAGGTCAAAATGGCGATTCAAAATGGCGGACATCCAATTTTTCTAATTTTCTCTCAATATCGTTAAAAAAGGAGAAATAATGTGTGAATATCTTACTGAGTGTAATACAAGTATAAAAATGATAATAGAATGCTAACATTATTAGTTTTACTCAGAAAATTTAGCCGTTTTTACACTTAATTCGAATTTTCTCTGATTTATTTGTCTATTGTCTCTTTATTCTTCTTTGTTCAGGATTTTACATTTGCAAATATCCATACACTGCAAATTTGTATTTTTTCCTCTACATCTCACTATTCTACAATTGAATAATGGTGCAGCTGTAAGTTAAAAGTCAAAATGGCAATTCAAAATGGCGGATATTCCTTTTTTTCAAATTATTTCTTAATGTCGTTTACATAGGAGAAAGGATTTGTGAATGTCTTATTGAGCGATGTACAACTACGTAAAATTCCAATAGAACACTAGTATGATAACTTCAAATCGAAAAATTTAGTCGTTTAAATTTAAAATGTGTTATTTAGCTCAAAATGGCAATTCGAATGACGTTTTATACACTTGATTTCGTAAAATACCTAAACTGCTTAATTCTGATTTGTTTTGCAGAAAATAAATAACAGGTTTTTCTTTATTCATGAAATAATGTTCAAATATGTAATGAAAGTTAATGGATATTTTCATTAATGACTCAGGATTTTTATAAAACGGATTTGTTTAATTACTTCTATTATTAAGATAAATTTTTGACGACAATTCCGAAGACATTTCTCCTATTATCCGTCATACATGTTTCATGCTTCTTCATATAAAAAGTTAATAATATCATACAATAATTGCTGTTTTGAGGACAATTTGAAAATTAAGCTACCCCAGAAGCAGTATTCACCGAGCATTAAGGCGAGTGAACATTGTAGTTCGAGGGTTGCTAAATCATATAAGTTGTTGGAAATCCTTGATCTAATTTTAGTACAGTGTAGAAAAAAATGTTTATGTTCATGTGGAAGATCTAGTGCAACATAACTTAGTATGATTTTTTAAATGATGAACCACAAGCAATTAGAGGGCTAGTAATTGTTACATCATATAAATCTGAATATATTATAATATCCAAACATAAACTATTAAGAATTATCAGTATAATATACGTAAACCATAAATTTTTTTGATTGTCCAGCTCTGATTCTCTGTCCCTACATTTGCATTTTGTTATTCTCAGTCAAAAATTCAACTGCATTCTCAAATATTTCATGGTGTGAACGGTCCTCCTCCACCAATTTTGTATTGAACAGTGTATATAAATTTAAAAATTTTGAAATTTACTTGAAATTTACAAAATCTGAAAGAAGAAAATGTTTGTGTTCAATCCTCCCTCGATTCTTGATACAACTTTACACTATCCTAACGAAGAAGTGTGGATCAAGTTGCCTTGTAAAGTTCTTGGAGTGTTCAAGAAAATTTTGTTGTCAAGAGAAGTGTTGACTAGATCGAAGTCAAGAATGGCTTAGGCCTATTGGCACGAAAGCTTGTAAGTGATAGGAATCACGAGGAATCTGCAGGCGCTATTAAATTGCATAATTTTACAACTTTTCTCACCAAAATATGCACACAATGTGATTCCACATGATGAAGTTTGAGAATTTTTTTGCTAATAGAATGACCTTTCTACCCTAAAAGAAAACAAATCTATACGCGGTCACGAAATAAACAGCTACATGTCTTGAATATCAGATATTTTTTTACCCCCCCCCCCTTCCAATTGAAAAGCGGGAGGGTATAGAGTAGTCGGTATATCCGTCCGTCCGTCTTTTACGCTTTGGGGTACCCGTCTCTTATCCTCAACTCGTCTCATACTACTGAATGAAATTTGATAAACTTTCACAGAATCTTTGTTACATATTGCCATTGTGCACCTCCTCTTTTAATTTTTGATCCAACACATATTTTGGGTTTCACATAGCAAAACATGGACACTGTGTATTCATATGGGTGACGAGGGTATCATTTAGTGAGCTAATTGCTCACAGTACCTCTTCTTCATTTTGCGTAAGGTTTTGGAAAACAAAATAGACTTTTAACATTTGAACATAAATGTATTGTTCCTTGAGTGTTGATTGACTGTATATTGTTTAACGCCGAGTCGGCTATTTTTCAGCCATGTTTCGGCGGACTATCAGTTTGAATAATCGGTTTTTGGAGGATTTTGGTTCTCTAGTGACCCCCTGTGAGCTTACTCGTTTTCGAACTCCAGAGAAAAGATCTTTTACGTGCCAAGTGGGTTGTAATCCTTGACACAGGGCACCTTTTTACTTGAGTGTTGAAAATACCAAAATTCCGAAGACAGAGTGAAACATATAAAATAAAGCTGAAATAGATGTTAGGGGATAATACTAAGTTCTTATAAGTGCTGAAAAGCATTCGATGAAATCGGAAAAGAATTTCCTCAAATATATTTGATGGTGTGCTGAGGGATGTTGAGGTAGAAATGCGAGTTGATAAAGACTGGATTCAGGGGTGATTTTAGGTGGACGGGGGCTCAAAGGCTTTGGAACACGGTCAAATACGAGGGGGAAAATTTGGAAACTCTTAAGTCGAGTTTGTTTTAACTATTTCCAGAAAAAAAGAATCTTTTCTGATATTTTTTTTTTTGTTCATATTTAATGGAATAATCAATATACTATAATTATATATAAAAAAACAAAGTGTAATTTATTTTCAAAATCAAGCAGTTTGAGTATTTTACGAAATTCGAGTGAATATGACGTCATTTTGAGTTTTGAGCTAATTAACACATTTAAACTTAAAAGATTAAATTTTCCGTTTTAAAGTGTTCATATTAGTGTTCTACTGGAATTTTACATTAGTTAATTGTACTCGCTCAGTAAGATATTCACAAATCATTTCTCCTATGTAAACGACATTAAGAAATAATTTGAAAAAAAGGAATATCCGCCATTTTGAATCGCCATTTTGACTTTTAACTTACAGCTGCACCATTATTCAATTGTAGAATAGTGAGATGTAGAGGAAAAAATACAAATTTGCAGTGTATGGATATTTGCAAATGTAAAATCCTGAACAAAGAAGAATAAAGAGACAATAGACAAATAAATCAGAGAAAATTCGAATTAAGTGTAAAAACGGCTAAATTTTCTGAGTAAAACTAATAATGTTAGCATTCTATTATCATTTTTATACTTGTATTACACTCAGTAAGATATTCACACATTATTTCTTCTTTTTTAACGATATTGAGAGAAAATTAGAAAAATTGGATGTCCACCATTTTGAATCGCCATTTTGACCTCTTTAACGCCATTTTCATGAAGGCCAGCATATTTTTTCGGATTCAGCATACTCGAATTAGGCTAAAAAACTATGCTGGACCAAATAAGAATTATTTGCCATCAGAAGTATTTTTTTCTAAAAATCAGACCAGACTATACTGTGAATACAATTTTCTGAAGCAAAGTATTTGATAAATATAGACATAATATTACACATAAAATATATGGTCTTGATCACAGAATCATTTCTCCACCACATTTTACCATGCTTTTTTTGACACACATTTAAAAAAAAAAAATAAAACAACCCATCCTATGACCTGGATTTATTTATTTTTTTTTCTTAGGTACACAGTCTTTTACTTTCCAGGAAGAATGATACCATCATACTGAAAAAGAAAAAAATTAAAATTAATACCCCCCAAAAAATGTCATGTTTTGTCAGGTTCCACGCAGTAAATATATAAACGAGGTTCAACCAGATGCCATTGGGAAAAGTCAGGCTAGGCATGCGCGAGAATGCTAGAGAGTTCACTCTTTAGACAACATGCCCGTAGAATAATTCGCTCTTTTCGAATTAGAATATGCCATTCATTGGCAAATCTTTCTTTAAAATCTGCATATCATATTTATATATTCATTGGCAGATGCCAATTTCTTTATTATACATAATTATATTTTATGTATAAACTAAACATTGATTCTATGGCGCAAGCTTTTTAAGGAAGAACTTGCAATATATAGATACATGTAACTTAAGAACTTGAATTATAAACTTCATTCAAGGACTAGTTCTAGGTTTTAAAAGGACAAGTCTTCACCGGTATTAGTTTTGTGCATGAAGGCTTGTAATATAATTTGATATACAGCAATCCAAGACATCCTTGATACAAGCCTGTAGCAACAGTTTTCCATGTGGGGGAGGGGGGTCTCCGAAAAAATAGCATAGTACAGAGCTGTGCTACACAAGTGTCATTAGATCTATTTTTCTAATGATAAATTTCTTCAATACAAATCCAGAACAGATGTCAAGTCACAGCCATTTTGGGTGGGTTACATTATCAACATAGTCTGATTTTTTAAAATGACAAAACTATAGGTCAATCAGAAATAAAATTTAACAATTTTAAAAATATTATCAGTCAAAGTAGGCAGATCATTGTAGAAAATGTAAACGAATCTACCTGAATATTCAATAAACTTAGAAATTGTTTTTAATAGAATTTCATTTAGAAATGAGTGCATATGGTCCATGTAATGCAGTCCAGGAGAGCAACTTGTTTCTATCATTGTTGACACAACTTATAAACCTCCTCTTTTTTGTTTTAGTGATAACCTTGAAAACAATTAACAGAAAATGCGGATTTGAATTTTCAGGTCTGATCTTTTTTCTGAACTAACACTAGCCAAAATTGTATACCCTCACATTAAATTATTTTAAGTAAAATGATCATTTTTATTGTACATTGATTACATGAATATGACATTTAGTATATTTTAGCTTAGATTATTTGTATCATTTAACAATTAACGAACTCAGTTATGTATTTGATCTGTTGTAATTCATGTAGTAAGACATTGAAGCCATTTATATGCATTTTATTTCTTATTAATTAAACTTTAATACTGACTTCTATTATTATCTATTCTCATTATCGATCATGCCAAAATATATATGTAAGAGAATAAGAATTAGTCTAATCCAGATGTTGTGTCCTGCCTAATACTGCAAAATGAGAAAAGGATCACTTCATTATACCCCCCGCTTGAAAAGCGGGAGGGTATATAGTAATCGTTAATTTCGTCCGTCTGTCCGTCCGTCCGTCCGTCTGTTACGCTTTGGGGTACCCATCTCTTATCCGCAACTCCTCTTATACTACTGAGTGAAATTTAATGAGACTTTCACAGAATCTTAATTACATATTTCCATTGTGCACCTCCTATTTTACTTTTTATTCGACAGGCATTTTAGGTTTCCCATAGCAAAACGTGGACATTGCCATTATATTCTACATTTATATCCTGTGACATCACCTATAGAAGCTTCTGGATATCATTTGATAAGACAAGTTATTCCTCTTTACACATTACTGTAAAACAATAGCAAAACATCGACATTATGGGAGGCAGGGGGTATCATTTAGTGAGCTCATTGCTCACAGTACCTCTAGTTATAGATAGGGATCTGACCTATAGGACTGGGCTTGGTTTTATTCTCTTCAAAAAGCTTGTGGATTTCCGTTCTGATTTCCGTTCTGATTAATGACATAAGGCTAAATACATATAACAATTTGTTTTCCTAAATCTTTATTTCAATGAGTAGAGGTAGGAGGAAGCCTTTCATTGATTTTCTAAGTTTGTTATCTCCAAATGTAATGATTGATATTTTTCTTTACTTCTCATTGTGCATAATGGTAATGTCGACTGTAGCTCTACTTGTTTGAACTTATAATAAAGGAAGAGAAAAGTAGCAGTTGGGACATAAAACTTTACAAAACCAATAAATAGAATAATGATCCTTGATTAAGTCTCTTTTTGTAGCAAGACTGCAAAAGGACTACAACTGTAGGAGTAGCTTTTAATAAAATTTTACAGCATTTTCAATTTTAGTTACCATGGCAACATCGTTCATCAAAAACACAAAACTAATAATTATGTATCTCAGTGTAGTCTACTTGCATGCCAAATTATATTATAATCAGACTACAACTGTATTTGGAGTGGCATTTTGAAAGTATTTTACAGAAATTTCTATTTTATGTAACCAAGGCAACACGTTCATCGAAATTGAAAACTGATAAACAGAATGATGTATCTTAGTGTAGTCTACTTGTATGCCAAGTTATATTGAAATCAGAACAAATCTGTAGGAGGAGTAGCATTTGAAAATTCACATAAATGTCTATTTTAGTAACCATGGCAACACTATTCATCGAAATCTAGAAACCAACTACAGAATTATGTATCCTAGTTAAATCTACTTGTGTGCCAAATTATGCTGAAATCAAACCAAAACTGTAAGAGGGGTAGCATTTTAAAACTATTTCACAAAAAATTTCTATTTTTAGTAAGCACAGCAACACCGTTCATTGAAATCAAAAACCAATTATTAGAATTATGTATCCTAGTGTAGTCTACTTGTGTGCTAAGTTATATTGAAATCAGACCAAAACTATAGGAGGAGTAGCATTTTGAAAATTGTTTACAGACAGACAGACGACAGATCATTACTATCGCACAAGCTCTTCTGGTCTCTGACCAGTCGAGCTAAAAACTCTCTTTATTGAACTTCAAAATTATTTTTCATTCCAAATCTCCTAACATTTGTATTTTTTTCTGTTTGCAAATTTCTCCTAAATATTTTATACCTTCTGCTGAAACCATTTCATGGCTTCCTCTTTTGAAATCTTGTGCTGTGGACCTATCTTACTTTTTCTCTGTCGTCTGTATGCAATGTTGAAACCTGTAAAACAGTATATTTTACATCATTATTCATTGCTACCACGTTGATCTATATGCAAATTAAATTTTGCAAACAATTACCAATTATCAAATCTGAATGATGTCAAAATTGTATTTTAAATCCCCTTTCCAACCAAAAACTTCAAAAGCCTGGAGAGCTTCAAAGACATCATATTTTAAGATAAAACAAGATGTGTTTGTGAAACACTGCTGCCCCTGTATGGCAGCTTAAGGCCAGGGTTGAATTTTCTCAAATTCATACATGTCAAACTCCAAAATTCAAGGTCAAAATTGCTAGTACCTAAAGGAAGATCTCGTTACAAGGAATACACCTGTGAAATTTGAAAGCCCTTCTTCTAACTGTTCAAAAGTTATGGCCAAGGTTAAATTTTTTAAAAAGGGTCAAACAGTAAGGTCAAAGATATTTATTCCCACTGAAAGGTCTTGTCACAATGAATACACTTGTGAAGTATCATGTGCACGAACAGTTCAAAAGTTATGACCAAGATAAAAGAGATAATTTTTTGTAAAAGTGGGCCCAGCTCTAAGGTCAAGAGGTCAAATTTGGTGGTACCCAATGAAGGTCTTGTCACAAGGAATATACCTGTGAAATACGAAAGCCATAGTGCCACCCACTCAAAAGTTTTGAGCAAGGTTAAAGTTTCTGCTGACAAAAAGAAAGACAGAGGAACAAACAGATGGACAGACAGAAAGGGCAAAAACTATTAATCCCTTACATGGCTTTTTTCCCTACAAGTTTCAACTTTAATTTTGGCCCTACCCTACCCCCAATTATTCATGATTTAAACAAATTTGAATCTACACAATCATGGCTTGTTGTTCATGAGCAGATTTTTCCTACATATTCCTCTATAAAATTTTTATTGTCCATTGTGGCCCCACTATACCCCCAGGGGTCATGATTTGAACAAATTTGAATCTACACTACCATATAAATATGACCAATCATGGCTTTGTAGTTCTTGAGAAGATTTTTGAAGTTTTTCCCTGTATATTCTATGTAAAAATTTATAGTTCATTGTGGCCTCACCCTACCCCTGGGGGTCATGATTTGAACAAAATTCCAAACTACCTGAGAATGATCCATATAAACATGACCAATCATGGCTTTGCTGTTCTAGGGGAGAAGATTTTATCTATATTCCTATATAAAACTTTGATCGTACATTGGGGCTCCATCCTACCCCCGGGGGTCATGATTTAACTTGAATCTACACTACCTGAGGATGCTTGCATAAAAATATGACTGATCATGGCTTTTCTGTTCTTGAGAAGAAGATTTTTAAACAATTTTCCTACATATTCCTATGTAAAATTTCAATCGTCCATTGTGGCCTCACCCTACCCACAAAGGTCAAGATTTAAACAAACTTGAAACTGCACTACCTGAGCATGCACCCTTATAAGTATATCAAATCAAGGCTTTAATGTTGTTGAGAAAGTTTATTATTGATATTTCCATGCTTTGAAATTTAAAAGTTTGATTGCTCATTGTCCCCCATCCTACCCCTGGGGGCACCGGTCATGATTTGAGCAAACTTGATTCTACTTTACCTAGGTATGCCTTCATTTAAAATGTAAATATTAGGAATGTTTTTAAGTTTAGTGTGAATTATTGGTGTGTTAAATCACACAGACTTGCACGTAGGCATATTTTTCATGAAGCATTAGCACGCTTCATGAAATATGCCTATGTGACAAGTCTGTGTGATTTTTCACACCAATAACTCACACAAAACTTAAAACATTCCTTCTATTTACATTTTTAAAACATGTTTGAAACCATCAACAAGAGGCCCACGGGCCTTATAGGTCACCTGAGCATTATGCAACAACTTTCCAGTTACAGTGCAGGGTTCGACACTAACGCTAGCCCGCTGGCCCGGGACAACTGAATATTGAAGTCGGGCTACCAAACATGTCTTTAAACTTGCCCTGCAGGGCTACAGTAAATTTTACCAATTACTCACTAAGAGCACGAAAAATTATTATAATTTACATACAATATACCTGATAATTGTTAAATTTATTTTCAAATATGTTTTATCAGCATAATTATAATTTTTTAAGTCAAAAATGTAAACTTTAAAGGTGATTCAAAATACCCTAAATGATATAAATATAGAATTTTTCGAACAGTAAAAATGTCTTAGGTACAATCATAGAGAGACATATAATTTACACCCAAAATTCAGCCAGAATGCTGGATTTCGCATCTCTATTTTCAAAATTTTCCGGGGGAGGCCCCCTGTACCCCCACCAGCAGGAGGGGGAAACCCCCTCCCGCACATACACCCCTCGTCGCTTCGCGACTCGGCCAGCAGCCTTTGGCTGCTGGACAACTAATAGATGAACAGGGCTAGTAAAAATTAGAAATTACTAGCCCTGCTGACAACTATGGTTTTAAAGTTAGTGTCGATCCCTGCAGTGTATTGAATTTGATTCATGTTTTAAGCCAGATGCTATATGGCATTCACAATTTTGAAAGAGGCACCACTGATCATCATAACAATACACTTAGCAGTTGCTTAGCTTGGTTACTGAATACCCATACGCAGGGTAGGGGAACATAAATGCACTCCAACAAATCAGTAATATTCAGCAATAATCAGTAGTGCCCCTAACACTGTGACATAAACCCCTGACCTTAGGTCCACACATTGCACAAATTTTTAAAAGGCACCCTTAAAATTGCCTATCCAAAAATAAATAAATGTTTTATAAATACAAAGGAGCAGATTTCAAACAATTAATTCATTTTCAGTATATAAGTAGGACCCCCCCACCCCCACCCCACCCCTGACCCTGGGGCCTTGAAATTCACAATTCTGCAAGATTAGGGCCCTTGCTCATCATCACTATATAGGTAGTTCATCTGCTTTATACCCAGAGTCAGAAAAGAAAATTTTCAAAGACTTAATGTATTTTCACTATATAATCAAGAGCCCCACCCTAACATCAGAACCCCAGACCCTGGGGTCATAAAATTCATAATTTTAGAAGAGGCATTATTGCTCATCATAACTACGTACTTAGTTAGTTTATTTAATTCCTAGGAGCAGAGGAGAAGATTTTCAAAGAATTCATGTATTTTCACTATTTATAATCAATAGAGCCCTCCCCCCTCCCCCAATCACCAGATTCCTTGACCCTGGCACCATAAAATTCACAATTTTGGTTGAGGCACTCTTGCTCATCATAACTATGTACTTAGTTAGTTTATTTAATACCTAGGAGCAGAGAAGAAGATTTTCAAAGAATTCATGTATTTTCACTATATAATCAATAGAGCCCCACCCCAACACTAGAACCATTGACCCTGGGGCCATAAAATTCACAATTTTGGTAGAGGCACTCTTGTTCATCATAACTATGTACTTAGTTAGTTTATTTAATACCTAGGAGCAGAGAAGAAGATTTTCAAAGAATTCATGTATTTTCACTATTTATAATCAATAGAGCCCCACCCTAACATCAGAACCCCTGACCCTGGGGCCATAAAATTCACAATTTTGGTAGAGGCACTCTTGCTCATCATAACTATGTACTTAGTTAGTTTATTTAATACAGTGGCTGGAACGTTATTGTTGACAAACCAATCGTGTAGAATCGTTCGTGTATCGTGAGTGATCGTTCGTGTAACGTGCAAGATCGTTCGTGTATCAGACTCAATCGTGTGCGTTTTTAATCGTACGAGATCGTGCGTTTAGAATCGTGTAAATTTCGTTTTGTAAGTTTTTATCGTAATGTTATTTGTAAAATAAGCATTTTCCTTTTTTTTGTTTTTCTTAATTTATTGATTAAAATCCAAATAAAATGAAAAAGCGCAATTTACATAATAGAATGCAGAACGAACTAATTATCGCCCATAAACAAGCAATATAGTAAGTCGTACAATATTAAGTTCTCGTCAAATAGCGCGATAAATACTGTGATAAACCGTACTTAGATCTTTAACGCCTTTTTGAAAAATCTGATTTTAATTATTATTTACTTCTTATTGTGGTCAAGATAATCTTGAAATCAATTCATTGAAAATTTATATATATATATTTTTTTTTACAAAGAAATAAACATTTCTCAATGCTTATATAACTAGTTAGTCGACAAATATACATGGACACGGCATGATTTTCGGGAGTTTTGATTATCTGTGTTTATCTCTTGAGCCTATTTGTAATTAATTAATTTTAATTTTCTGCAAATAAAAAAGTTGAATAATTGGCAAGTTTATCAGACATTGAATCATTGGAAACATAAGGATAATTATAATTTAAGTCATTCCATGCTGCCATTTTTGTTCAATTGTATCCCCCTTTCTGCATATCATGATATCCAATTCAATCAAATTATACGACCCACATACATGTACATCGTCTAATAGAACGAACAAAATCTGTTTTTTTTTTTATCGGAGAATTACCTTAGAAATAATTATTTTTAATCTAACATATTAAGTCTTGCATATATTTAGTTACAGAAATAACATTTTCCGTTTTTTTCTTCAAAGTCTATGAAACTAGTGCTGATTGTAACGGGGACCGTTACAGATGTTCCCCAAACGCTCCCCAACTCCCTTTTGGTGCCATATTCCCTGTAAACTTCATTAAATAAGACAAACTCGATGCATTTGAGACTTTACCAACGTTTACCCAGAAGTGTACCAAGTTCATTCAAATTTTAGCATCGAACGCGTGCGCATGTGAATGCATGTGCGTTATGACCATATCATCTTGCCTATACAATCTATATATTTAAATATGCTAAATATTAAAGTATTTAATCCAAAAGTATTAAAAAATATGCTCATTCAAGTGTATTTTTGATTTTACTCATTTCACGTGCACGCACGTGCATACATGAGCATGGTAACCATACCTTCTTGTAAAAGTCCATTACATCTATCTGTGTTCTAAATCCCACCCCGTTTGGTTGAAAACCAAGGGACTTATAGCTGTTTAAAGTTTCAGCCAATCAGATTGCAGCGCACGTACACGCATGTGTATGTATGTGCATGGTGACCATACCTTCTTGTAGAAGTCCATTATATCTATCTATGTTACAAATTCCATCCTGTTTGGTTGAAAACCAAGGGAGTTATAGCTATATAAAGTTTCAGCCAATCAGATTGCAGCACACGTGCATGCGCATGCTTTCTTGAAAATTCTTATATATCAGGCTGTAGATCTTTATAATGTAGGACTATGTTCAAAATTTCAAAGGATTATGACAAGAAACAAGAAAGATATTGAGACTTTAGTGTCAGCCAATCAGAGCGAAGCGCACGTGCAAGCGCGTGAGATCTTGCTATTTTGACCATGTCATCATGTCTATACTACTAATATATCCTCACATTATGAGTTTCAAAGCAATTCATCAAAAAATAAAAAAGTTGCCGCTATATCGATTATATTGGTCATTTTACGTGTTGCACGTGCACGCTCTTGCAAGCACGTGCGGGCAAAATGACCTTCATTCCGCAAATCTACATAACATGTCTACTAACCCTAAAAATATTTTACCTACATCGGACGAACAGTTTACAAGATCATTCCCGGACAAAAAAGTACCCAGGAAGAAGAAGAAGAAGAAAAATAATAATAACTAGAATCTTGTTGCCGTGGCAACAAATAAGTCTTCCGTTCTTCTAAATCTGTAAAGAATTTGCTTTTTTCCTCTGCTAAAAACATAGATATCATATGTGCTCTGAAAGAAAAAAAAACAGCAAAAAGGTCTTTCAATACTTAAGGTACTTTGATTTTCATGACCAATCTTGTTCTTATTCATTTTGGCACTCATAAGAGCTACATGTGTATCATAGACAAACCAACGGACGAACGAACACCGTACTCTTATAAACTTCACTGTGTTTATGTTCTGGCACAATTATGATGGTGTTATAAAAATGTCATGGATAAGGTAGTACCACATTTAACGTAAAGTCGTTGATTTTTACAGTAATACTATCGAGATTTGTCAGCAGAAAGATTATTCGAATTCAACTACAGGAATTATTCAGCGATTAATTGATTATATGTTGTTTAATGTCCCTCTCGAGAATTTTTCACATGGAGAAGCCTCCACTCGCCAGTGGAGACTGCAAAATGTTGTTCTATAATTTGGCTCTAATCGCCATTGAGCAGTGAGGAATCTTTTTGAGTCAGTACCATCTGACACACGGGACCTCGATTTAAACGATCTCATCTGACGGACCGGTCTCCACGTCCCACAACTGAAGTCCATAATACAGATATATGATGCTCTAGCCATGTTTTTATTTTATTTTTCATTTCTCAAATTTGTTGCATCAGATTTTCTTAAAGATCATACTTAATAATAAAAATCATTTCGAACAACTTTATTGCAATGCATACAGCGTCCGGTGATTTTGATTGACAGGCCAATACATGTGCACTTAGTGTAATACTTCTTAAGCAGAAAAAATATACAGAGAGTGACTATGACGGACTATGAAATCAGAAAATATTTAATAAAGAATGGGTACAACTGATATAGAACTGATTTTTTGTCTATGTAAATGGATAGGATAATCAGGATTAAAAGGGACTCTCTCTCTCTCTCTCTCTCTCTCTCTCTCTCTCTCTCTCTCTCTCAGACATGTAAATTTCAGTATCTTGCATAATTAAAAATCTACTATTATAGAATATGAATTCTGTATACATGTTAATGGTAACTATAATCAAATGTTCCAGATTTAATTGTATAACGAATTTATAATTCAAAGGCCTATAGTTGCAATAATGTCTCCGAATAAAATCAAGAGGGGAGGAGGGGGGGGGGGGGCTTCAAAAGAATTACATACTCGGTAATTTTATGTTTTATGAATTAAAAGGAAAATACTAAAGGTTGCATGTACATACATATAATTATATAGCATTGCATAAAATTGTGTTCATTCGTATACTTTATCTAACATATCAACAGACCTTTGCAGATGTTTTTGTATCATGTTTTTAGCGTAGCATTATTTCACACAGAAACGCGTAACTTTCACATAATGTTAACCCTTTGAGTACTAGTATTTCACAAAAATCCAAGAATCGCTTTTTCTCATCTTTAATATTTTCTCGGGTATATAAAAGTATAGATCATGTATAATAAATAACACAATAAGACTTTTAATCAATGAAATATACGTGTTAAAACCAAATCCAATCTATTGATTGATTTTCTTTCTTTTAAGTTGCAGATATCAATTTATTTCTAAAGGCTTTACAACGGTATTACATTACTCTTCTATCTCTCAGTTCCCTTTTGAGTACATATAATATTTTAGAATCGAAAATAAAACTCGGATTCCGGGATAATTTTGCATTCAAATTAGAGAATGAATTAAGAATATTTTTTTAAATATAATCATAACAGACATTACAGATTTACAATACGCTGACAACTTTAAACTATGCATATACTGAAAGCAGTAACCAACGTAATCTTTCATGCAGAAGTGGATATGGAAACTCAAAGTCTAAATATTTTTTTATGTGAAAAGTGTGGATATAGACGTCTGCGACGTCGTGGATTCTACCTCTGCCTTTATCTCGAAAGTTCTATTCCCACTTACAAGTCAGAGTTATCTATCTTTGCTCATTGTCACTACGTAAATAGAGAAAATGAATTTATTGACGGAACCTTAAATCTCCAAAATGCAGAATCCGATTGAATAAATAATATGTTTAGTATTTTTGTAGAATAATTTGTATATACATCGCTGTAATGTATACTGCGTACAATATTATTTTCTTCAAAGTGCTTAGTTGACACAGAACGGATATTTTTTTAAAGATCAACAAGAGGCCCATGGGCCACATCGCTCACCTGAGAAGCGTTGACCATTCTGTTCTTTACCAGATTTCCCCCTTGTTATACATAATGCACAGGGTTCGACACTAACTTTTTTACCTTGGTGGACCGCAGGTCCACTTGTCAAAAATTATTGGTGGACCTTCTCAAATCTAGTGGACCTTCATAAATGTTTGAATTAATGAATGAATCATTACACAAGGCATTAATTAAAACTAACTATAATATATACCGATTCCAGTCAGACTAATCAAGCATTAATCTGACCAGTCAATAGAATCAAATCAATTAGTCAGATTAAATGTTTTTTCAGAAATATTGTAAAACTTAAAAAAAAAAACATATTAATCTACAAACCAAAAAAATATTTTAATAATTATCATTAAGTTACAATAGTGAAAACCTGCATTTATTTCATTTCCGAAGGTAGATAAAATTTAAAATTCCTATTATTAATTAATCTGTTAAAATATTAAACAAGTGATTTTTTTCATGTATCTAAGGCTAGATCATTTTTTTTACAACGATGCAAAACTGACATAGGCACATGTATGTGTATTATTTAATTATTTTCTAAATTTATTATATTTATTTAAATAAGTATTGATATAATGTATATCAAGAAAAAATGAAATTGCAGGTAATAGTTCATAAAATGTAAATTACATCTATAAAAAACAACAATGGCACTGCATAAATGCAACTGTCAATCAATTCAAATTATCCCCAACAGTGTGCGTTCAGGTGCGAAGCGATTTCCAGTTACCCGGCTTAATTTAACAAACAGAGGAGAGACTGGCTAACTTGGCACGGATTTTTCATGCTTTGAATTGAATTATTCAAGGTCCGTGTTGAGTATTCTTGCGTCTCAATATTATTGTTAATATTGGAGTTATCAATTTTACATGTAAAATATATCGAGTTGCTAGGTCCCCCTAATTACCTAAAACATTATTTAGTACATATAAAATTTCTTATAAAATACAAGTGTGGAGAAATTAAAAATTTGAGTTACAGATTTCTATTTAAAGAAAAAAACCCTGGAATTTCACTGTTTTTTCAATACGGTGTTTAAATTTTCAGTGGACCGACGGTCCACCTAGTCCAGAACATTTGGTGGATCTTCTAATTTTTTGGTGGACTCGGGCCACCGGTCCACCGTTAGTGTCGAACCCTGAATGCATCCACACCCTACCCCACTGATCATAATTTAGACATTTTGAAATCTACACTACCCCATGATCCTTTCATGGGCACATATGTTTCAGCTTTTTTGGCCCAGTGGTTCCTGAGAAGAAGATTTTCAAAGATTTTTCCTATATATTTCTATGTGAAACTTTGATTCCCTATAATGGCCCCGCCCTTCCCCTGGGGGTCATGATTCCTACAATTTAGAATTTACACTACCCCAGAATGCTTCCACATAAGCTTCACTTTTTCTGGCCCACTGGTTCTTGAGAAGAAGATTTTCAAAGATTTTTCCTATATATTTCTATGTAAAACTTTGATTCCCCATTGTGGCCCCGCCCTTCCCCCGGGGGTTATTATTTGAACAATTTAGAATCTACACTATACCAGGATGCTTCCACATAAGTTTCAGCTTTTCTGGCCCAGTGGTTCTTGAGAAGAAGATTTTCAAAGATTTTTCCTATATATTTCTATCTAAAACTTTGATTCCCCATTGTGGCCTCGCCCTTCCCCCGGGGGTCATGATTTGAACAATTTAGAATTTACACTATACCAGGATGCTGCCACATAAGTTTCAGCTTTTCTGGCCCAGTGGTTCTTGAGAAGAAGATTTTCAAAGATTTTTCCTATATATTTCTATATAAAACTTTGATTCCCCATTGTGGCCCCGCCCTTCCCCCGGGGGTCATGATTTGAACAAATTAGAATCTACATTATACCAGGATGCTTCCACATAAGTTTCAGCTTTTCTGGCCCAGTGGTTCTTGAGAAGAAGATTTTCAAAGATTTTTCCTATATATTTCTATCTAAAACTTTGATTCCCCATTGTGGCCTCGCCCTTCCCCCAGGGGTCATGATGTGAAAAATTTAGAATCTACACTATACCAGGATGCTTCCACATAAGTTTCAGCTTTTCTGGCCCAGTGGTTCTTGAGAAGAAGATTTTCAAAGATTTTTCCTATATATTTCTATCTAAAACTTTGATTCCCCATTGTGGCCCCGCCCTTCCCCCGGGGGTCATGATTTGAACAATTTAGAATCTACACTACCCCAAGATGCTTCCACATAAGATTCAGCTTTACTGGCCCAGTGGTTCTTGAGAAGAAGATTTTTTAATGACCCAACCCTATTTTTGCCTTTTCTTGATTATCTCCCCTTGCGAGGGGATATGTCCCTTAATTTTAACAATTTAAATTCCCCTTCACCCAAGGATGCTTTGTACCAAGTTTGGTCAAAATTGGCCCAGTGGTTCTTGAGAAGAAGTCGAAAATGTGAAAAGTTTACAGACGGACAGACAGACAGACAGACGGACAGACGGACGGACGGACGGACGGACAGACGGACGGACGACGGACAAAATGTGATCAGAAAAGCTCACTTGAGCCTTCGGCTCAGGTGAGCTAAAAACTTTCAATATACAGACTAACGCTACACAGCCAAAATTAAACTAATATGCATATAGTGAATTAAGTAATATGCAAAAGAGAGAATATTGAATGTGTAAATATGTTGATCTGGAGAGCGTTTATATGTCTCTAACGTCATCAATACTATTTCCGCCTTTATCTCGAAAGTTCTATTCTCATTCACAGGTCACAGTTATCTTTCTTTGCCCACCTTATACATACTACGTAAATGGAGAAAATTTCGGTACCGAAAATATACAAAATGCGGAATCTGATTAAAAAACAAATTAAATATTTAGTATTTGTAGAAAAATGACTGTTTTACATAAGAATATCTTGAAAAAATATCTAAAAACAAAAAAATCAAAAATTGACCAAAAACAAATTCATTTCCGGTTCGGACAGGAAGTACTGGAAACACACGAAAATACCTTCAAAACAAATAGAATATCATGATCTAATACTCCTGTAAATTCCATATCTTTACTTCAAACCGTTTCCGAGAAAACTGCCGGACAAAAGTCCATTTTAAAATTCGAAAATCGGCCATAACTTCGGACCGGAAGTGAATTTTTCAAAATACGGAATTTTATATAAACTTCATATATCAACCTACTTACATGAGAAAAATTGTGAAAATCTATCCAGCCATCTCTGAGTAATCGCGCTCACAAAATTTGGGAGGAATAATAATAATAATAATAAAAAGAAACAATACAAACACTATAAGTCTTCCGTTGTGAACGGAAGACTTAACTAGTGCTAATTGTAACGGGGACCGTTACAGATGTTCCCCAAACGCTCCCCATGTCCCTTTTCGTGCCTTATTCCTCTAAGACCTTTTATAAATATGCTAAGTATCCAAGGATTTCATTTAAGAATATAAAAGTTACAATGATATCAACTATATATTGTTTAACGTTTTGCTTGCGCGCGCACGTACATGTACATGCATATGCAAGATGATTATGGCATGTTTGTTAAGCGATTAACATATCTTTCTATCCCGCGAATCAAAGAAAAAAATACATATATAAAGTTACCATTTTTCAAGCATATGTCATTTATTTAATACATCGATTCACATTTTATTTCTCTACTTATTTTAAACTCGGGCTCAAAGTTGGTTTTATTCCGACGACAAGGCAGGGTTAAAGTCGACTAAGGGTATCACGCCGATAGCTAACCAATCAAAATGAACTTATTCAATAGTAGTTCCATACATGGAAAAGGGATTTTCCTTTCTGTTCAGAATTTTTTTTATATTTCCTCTCAGGCCATTTTGACAACTCTGGTACCTGTGCCTAGTAAATTTTATATACTTTGTAAATAAATATATAAAGGTTTTTGACCGGAACTATTCATTTTTTCCAATGCATAGGGGGCTACTTTCTGGGGTTTACAAGAGATGTTTAAAAAGACATTCGTGTCAGCTAATGTGACCAATATTGTTTAACACCTTCTTATTAATATTTTTTTCATGAATGCAAATACCTGATTATTTTAGGAAGGAGCGTACATGTATTATAGATTTTTAATATACCGAAAATCGCTATTTCTGGGGATTGCGTAATTCTAAAAAAATTCAAATAAATTTAAAAGGTAAAATAAACAAAGGATGCTTTGTATTAAAATATTATTTCAAATCAGTAGAATTGAATGCTATTAACGACATCTGAATAAATAGGCTAGAAAAGGCTTATATACCAACTTTGTACATCTGCACTTTAATTTTAAACACGACAGGATTTGTAATTTTTTCCGTATAAATTAATAATTTCTATATACTTTGGAAACTCAAATCAAATATTTTAATACACTTTCCTCGAGCTCTTTTCTGCAGTTTTCCTGAAATTTTATGTGGGTCCGAGGTGTTATTTCAGTTTAACAGCGATTCTTTACGTTGCCATTAATTTGATTTGTTTGGTTGTTGCGGGGGGAGGGGGGGGGTATTTTTATTCTTAACCTATTCAACGTTGGAGTTGAATCTTGTATCTTACTCCAAGAACTTAAGATTGATTGTGACATTTGGATGAAAGGTCAAGGTCATTACAAAACAACCACCTCTTTAACTTCTATCCTGCCAACCGAAATAAACTCTGAAAGGTGTTTCTAGATACATGTACATATACTTCATGTTTCTTTTTACCCTTGGGTCAAGGACAAAGGTTAAGGTCGATTTCAAGTTCACAGGTCAAGGTAATTTTGATAAATAGCTAATATGAACATTTTATTCAGGTAACCAGTGACCTTGACCTCAGTTTCAAGGTCAAGGGTCAAAAGATCTGCATACTTCAGTATGTTACATGTCTTGACATTTAGAAGTTCTTAATTCTGCATGAACATCAAAAACTCAAGTATACTGTCGTTTAATGCATTGTGTGCGGGCGCATGTGCATGCACGTCCTTGCATTTACTTTTGTTAGTGGTATAATGTAGGCATTCATTATATTTATTCATATTCGAAATTTCACCCTGTATTATTGAGAACCAAGAAAGTTGTAGGCATTTAACGTTTTAGCCAATCAGATTGCAGCACACGTGCATGTGCGTGCGTTCATAATTATTCTTATATATCATGCTGTAGATCTTCATAACGTATGACTATCTTCAAAATTTCAAAGGATTTTGTCAGAAAACAAAAAAGATATTAGACTTTTAGTTTCAGCCAATCGGAGCGAAGCGCACGTGCATGCGCGTGAGATCTTGCTATTTTGACTATGTCATCATGTCTATACTACTAATATATCCTTATATTATGAGTTTCAAAGCATTTCATCCAAAATTTAAAAAGTTACGGCTATATCTATTATATTGGTCATTTCACGTGTTACACGTGTGCGCACACGCACGCACGTGCGCGCAAAATGACCTTCGTTCCGCACATCTACATAACATACCTAGTGATCCTAAAAAGGTTTCACCTAGATCGGATGAGTAGTTTACGAGAACACTCGCGGACAAAAAAGTACCGGAGAACAAAGAAAAAATTCAGAAAAAGTAAAAACAATATGTTCCCAAACTTCGTTTGGGGAACATAATAAGAAGAAGAAACAGAGTAAAAACAATATGTTCCCCAACTTCGTTTGGGGAACATAATAATATTGATAATGCTTTGAAATCTTAAATAAGTATTAAGCCGTATTTCGTTTTGAAAATATTGATTCCTAAATATTTTGAACTATTTTGAGTGAAGAATCGCGCGTTTGCGTTAATAATCGTGTAAGATCGTGTAACGTGTAGAATCGTGAACGTGAAAGATCGTAACAGGTTTAATCGTGCGTTAATCGTGCGGAATCGTTCGTGTAAGTTGTCAACAATAACGTTCCAGCCACTGTACCTAGGAGCAGAGAAGAAGATTTTCAAAGAATTCATGTATTTTCACTATTTATAATCAATAGAGCCCCACCCTAACACCAGAACCCCTGATCCTGGGGCCATAAAATTCACAATTTTGGTAGAGGACTCAATGCTGATTACAATCATGCAAATAGTTTGACTGCTTGATGTCCAGGAGTAAAGAAGAAGATTTTCAAAGATTGCATTAATTTTAGTGGTTTTGGCCCCACCCCTCAGGCCCCGGGGGGCAGGGATCATTAAATTCACAATTTTTGTTCCCCTTCACCCATAAATGCTTTGTGCCAAATTTGATTGAAATTGGTTCAGTGGTTGCAGAGAAGAAGCTGAAAATGTTCAAATGTTAACACACGACGCACGACGGACGATGCACAACGGACGGCGACAGATGAAAACAGATAGCAATAGGTCACATGAGTTTACTCAGGTGACCTAAAAATATACTCAACATTTGAATTTCTCGCTGCCTTATATGGTTGCATTTTTACTAAAGTCCCTGTAGCCTCATTGTGACGCTAGTGCACTTTTCTCCATGTATATTTCTACGCGTGGGTATACATGAAAATGGTTTCAAATCTATTTCACAGTTTGCTTAGTAGAAAAGCACAGTTAATGTAAATATACGAATATGACCAATTACAATATAATTGTTATTGAGAAGATTTTTCCTATATATTCTTTTGTAAGACTTTGATTGCCCACCTAGCCCCAGGGGGCTCATTATTTGAACAAACTCGATTCTACACTACATGAGGATGCTCCCAAATAAATATAACAAATTAAGGCTTAAGTGTTCTTGAGAAGAAGATTTTTTTCTTTGCATTCCTATGTAAAACAATTATCACCCATTATGGCCCCACCCTACCCCTGGGGGTCATCATTTGAATAAACTTATATCTTAACTACCTGAGGATGATTCTATTAAAGTTTGATGTATTCTAAGTACCGTAATTTCGGGAATATAGGTCGATGGGGTATATAGGTCGAAAGGCTCATTTTCAGCCTTAAATTTTGAAAAATCCTAAGATAGGTCGAACTTACTATATAGGACGAGGCTTTGTTTCCCGTTTTCTTAAGATTTTAACGCAGATACAACGTATCAGAACAGGTAAACCCCTAAAATTATCGGGGTTATTCCGTGACATGAACGTATCAAGAAAATAAACAGGTATTTTAATGAGTACAGCAATTAAATACTGTTTTGTAAAAAAATGTAGTTAAAACTTCTTTGAATTGTGTAACTACTTATTTTTCTCCAACTTGCCTGTTCAATGCCTCCGTAGTTTCACACTGTTGTTAAATCAGAGGCATAAATAACACGTAAATACGTTATTATTTTACAGCTATAAATCGGGAGATACCCGAGACCAAAGAATAGTAATTCCGATATCAGAACAACTTGGACACATTCCTAATAAATTTTACTCAAACATTATTTACCGGTGGACGACAATTACTTCGATGTCCGCCATTTTTATTTTTCTTCTCCAGGGATTTGCTAAAACACGCAAATGACCATTGAATGTATATATCAAGCAACAGTAAAGAATTGAAATCATATTAACACTCTATAAGTTTAATTTATAAATTTTAATTGAGAGTACATTCACAATTTGACTTTCAACATGAATTTCACGACATTGTTTGTTCAATGATGTGTAACACTAATACCCTATAATGGCACGTGGGTTTCTTAATCATGCCCCGCAGGCATTTAAACCAACAGTGAACACAGGTGTTAAACACCTTTGCGTACACAGTGTACGGTAAATCCCTTTATCTGTCAGACAATTAAAATTCTGTTAGAAGCCAATCTGTGTATACCGGTAAATAATTAATTAATATTTAAAAAAAAAAACAGTAATGACTTTTTTTTTTTAATTAAATTTAGGAATTGAATTGATTATTTCACTCGTTTAACATTTAAATAAACATAAGACAATAAAAAATATTTGATATACTATTTCAATTTATCGCTACTAATAAATGGTAAAAACACAACAGTTGTGATCGTGAAAATTTTCCGTATTTTAAATTTTGATACGGTTGCGGTTTTACTTTTAGCCCATATTTTCAAAATTACAAATACACGATCGCGACTTCCTAACTTCACAAGATGGATATCGCATGATGTTAATGGATAATACGTTAAGGAATTATTTAATAGATATAGCAACGTTGTTTTCCTTTGTCATCAACAGATAATTAATGGAACTTATTTTCTAAGAAAGCTATAGAATAAATATTTTATTGTTTACTGGAGCATTAATTTTTTTGCGAAAATAATCAAAAAAGTTACGAAAGTGGCACAGATTTGCTTTGAAATTGGCGTAAATTATATTGATTTGGGGGCATTTTTCGTAAACTTGAGCCTTAAATAGGTCGAATTCTGAATATTGGTCGACCCCAGCGGTTCTGTTTACAGAAAAAAAGTATCGACCTATATTCCCGAAATTACTGGTAAGTAGTTCTTAGGAATTGAAAAAGATTTTAAAAAGATTTTATTATTTTTTCACTAATTCATAATTTATAATCTCCCCTTTGAAGAAGTTATGGCCCTTCATTTGAATAAACTAGACCCTGCATTTCTTGAGAAGGAGTTGAAAATTGAAAAGTTCACAGACAGACAAGATGATTTTATTATTTTAATTCATAATTTATAATCTCCCCTTTGAAGAAGTTAATTTGAATAAACTAGACCCTGCCTTGAGAAGGAGTTGAAAATTGAAAAGTTGGACATAATGTGATCAGAAAAACTCACTTGATGCTCAGGTGAGCTAATAACAATGTTTTCCAAGTTTAATATTTTTTAACTGATAATATTTTTGACTGATTCTGGGACACTAATATTAACTGACCTGGTCGATTTAGTACAACATAGAAGTCCATGCCATAAATTCCAATGGAGGGATCATATTTAATTCCCAAGTCAATGTGTTCCTGGATACCAAACCCAAAGTTTCCTGTCTCTGAAAAGTTCACTTTTTTCAACTCATATTCTCTAACCTGCAAAATAAACAATTTTATAAAATCAGCTAAAATAATGTAATAGTAATGTGTATTTTGTTCAGTTATCATAAACAGTATAGAGTGCAAGGAATATATCAGAACTTGGATATCAGGCCAGTTTTCCCAAAATAATGCTGGAGGGCATTTTTCTTTCCCTTTTTATCTCATAAACCAGAAGTCTCTGACGAGACTGCAGCTCTACTGGTTTGTACTTAAAACAAAGAAAGAGAAAAGAGAGTGAATTTGATAGTCACTTTCACCTAATGATCCTAATCTAGTAGTGATTTTTTAAATACATTGTTTAACCAGAATTTTGTCATACAATGTTAGTTTATACATGCCTTCAAGCAAATCACACAAAAATAATATTTAAATATTAATAGTTCCCTCATATGATAGATATAAAAATCGTTCGGTTTATATGAAGAATATAGTAAGTACTGAGGTATACCCCTAAACAATGACAAACTGTAGCAAAAGACCACCCTTAACCAGAAAAACAACTTCTGAATAATTTTATTTGGATATGACTGCACTTCATAACATTTAGATAATTTTGGTTAAAGGTGGTCTTCATATAATAATTGTTGAAAATTTGTATTTA
>NW_026936824.1:0-7351 GCF_032062105.1 Saccostrea cuccullata
TTTTCTCAATTTGATGAATACTTGTAAATTATAGAATTATTTTGACTTTTCCCGTGGAAAGCCGCCCAATATGTAGGAGCGTGTATTTAGAGGCAAATACCTTAGTGCGGGTATTACTGTCTCATGACAGCATCTAGTATATGTGATTAAGATCATTGGCATATTAACCAGGAGCAATGGAATATTTATAAAGAATTCACGCATTTTTACTACACAATTAATACAGTCCCGCCCTAACGACAAAACCCCTGACCAAAGGGCCATGAAATTCACTAATTGGGAAGAAGCATCCTTACTTATCATAACTATGTACATAGCTTATTGATGTTATACCCAGAAACAGAAAAGATTTTCAAAGAATTTATGTAATTTCAGTATACAGTCAATAAATCCCCGCTTTTACACCAGAACCCCTGACCCAGGGGCCATGAAATTCACAATTTTGGAAGAAACATTATTGGTCATCATAACTTTGTACTTGGTTAGTTTATTAAATACACAGGAGCAGAGAAGAATTTCGAAGACTATATGCAATTTCACTTTATAACCAATAGAGCGCCGCCTTAACAACAGTACCCCTGACCCAGGGGTCACAAAAATAGCAGCAGCGGTATACTGTACACTCAATACACTCATGGAAATGAGGTCAAGGTCGTGACCTTCACCTTGGAAATGAGAACGAGGTCCTGACCTAATTCCAAGAATGTCATGACATTGACCTATTTTTACTGACTGGTCAAGGTCGTGACCTTCACCTTGGCTGCAGTCAAGATCGTAAACTTAACCTTATTCCACGTGAAGGTCGTTATCATAGGATACCATTCTGATTATTTAGAGAAATTTGTAAGCCCCTGTGCCTAGACTAAAAATAAGATATTTTCATATTTTTCCAAAATAGAAATGTGCAACAAGCTATTCATTATGTTGCGGACAAGACTACGGTTACCATACTAACCAACACCGCAGATGCAGCCAAAACTTTAACATCAACTGCCAAGAAGTTTCCCATTAATGGTGATTACTTTAAATGAAATGCAATTTAAAAAAAAAAATCACATTTTAAACCTTTTCTGATTACTTAGAGAAATTTGTAAGCCCCTGTGCCTAGACTAAAAAAATAAGACATTTTCAATTTTTTTCAAAAATAGAAATGTGTAACAAGCTATTCATTATGTTGCGGACAAGATTACGGTTACCATACTAACCAACACCGCAGATGGAGCCTAAACTTTAACATCAACTGCCAAGAAGTTTCCCATTAATGGTAATTACTTTAAATTAAATGCAATTTAAAGAAAAAAAATCACATTTTTAAACCTTTTCTGATTATTTAGAGAAATTTGTAAGCCCCTGTGCCTAGACTTAAAAAAGAAGATATTTTCAGATTTTTTCAAAAAAAAAACAACAAAAAACAAAAAACAGAAATGTGAAACAAGCTATTCATTATGTTGCAGACAAGACTACGGTTACCGAACCAACCAACACCGCAGACTCTCCTACTACTGTTTTGCAATTTTTCAGTTGTCTTTTTTTTTTTTAAAGATTTTTCGATATTTGTCTCAAAATGCTTCCTCTACTACAGTAATACAAGCTACTTATGTCGGTAACGGCCAAGATTCGAACTCGTATTCTCCCAATCACGGAACGACCCCCCGTAACGACTGAGCTGCCGTGTTAATAAAGTTAGGAGAGAAACGTAGGATTGTTATACTGTATATTGCCTTTGCACACTTATGAGTCCGAGCGTTTCTACGCTTTTCTTTTATTTGATATGTTAATTACTTGAATAGAAAGTTACGTAAAAAAATTAATATCCGTAGAGATATTCAATTTGTTTAGATCGCTTACTGTTTTTCTTTATCTTTTTATTAATTAAGCATTGTTGATACATTGGCATCATGAGTTGACAAATTTTTGTCAAAAAAAGCCTACTGTTTACAAGCATGGCAAACGAAATAAAGCTTAAAGCTGAATAATATTCGCAAAAATAATTTGTCCGCCATATTTGTTAGAGCTTTCGTTAATATCTGAAGGCCCTAGCTTTAAAAAGGGCGGGTCACTGTTCAGTATAATGAATTGTCAACGGTTTCATGTAAGTATGCTATAAAGTACTCGGTAGCGACAAAATATAGCTGTGTACTTCTTCCAATGCAGAAAGAAAAATACTATATACACCTATAACATTTGCACTGATCAGTTCAGTATACAAACCATGCGCGAATCTAAAGGGGGGGGGGGGGGGTGGAATTTGGAGAGAAATCCAATTACAAATGTAATAAAAGTGACGTGGAAACTCCCCCCTCCTCGAAAACATAGACCTGTGTTAAGTTGGTATGAAAAGTAGTAGGTATAAAGGTTTGAAGTCAAAAGTCCCCCCTCCCCGAAATAGAATTTGCACGCTTGGGAAAGTTTAAGTTTCTTTTCTTTCTTTTTTTTTTTTTTGCTCGTAAAAAAATTTCTGAGTTGGATTTATTTTTGACTTGGATGGACCCCTTTGGAAAAAATTCCTGGATCCGTGCTTGCGAATAATCACAAATATACGTAATTGCAATGAAATGTTAATATGGGTAATGCAAGATAACCATTACGAACACGGGTCGGGTCGCCATTCAACGCCATACCCGTGACAATAAAGCAGTCAGGTGTAATTAGTAATGCGAAGAGTATACTTTGGTTTTGATGTATTGTAGATAATGATATCAATCAAAGTACTGAGAAGTACAGAGAGCCGGGCTCATTTACAGAATGGATTTCTTACATGAATCACGTTTATATTCTGATGAAAAAATTATTTTAAAACTATCAATATAAATGATAAGACACTGACAGTGAGTTTTTCAATCCTAATACCACGGTCCGATTTTGTCATAATCAGAATTAATCTGGTACCGCAGCTGAATGTAAACAAACAGGCCAGTCTGGGTCCCCCGCTTTACCTCGTATGTGTGTAGAGAACTACGGTAACACTGATTATCAAAAATGCTTACGCTAATGAACTATGTTCTTTGACTTATGAAGTTTTCAAAGTCATTACTACTAATGTTTATTTTATATAGATAAAACTTCGTTTTATTTTTGTTGCTTTATTTAGCGTTTGTATTATCTCAAAAGCGGTTGAGAGTAAGAACTATATTTTTGCAAGTAACTTTAAAATGGCGACTATTGGGTTAACATCCTGCCTTGAACAGGATCACATAAGCCGGCAATTGCTCTTTGAGCAATAAGCCCGGCTAAAAATGGCTTATGCCTAAATACTAATCAAGTTTAGGTTTAAGACTACGACGATTTTCGGGGAGTTAATACATCTAACATTTTATTTTTTTTTCCCAATAATACTAATATTTTTTCATTTTTTTAAATCCAGTGAATCATTTTATGTTTGGTGGGGGTTAGGCCCTTTCTCTTCCTCTCTCTATCTCTCTCTCTATTTATATACATGCATAATATATACTTGTATGTCTGATATTTTCTTTCAGTGGTACCACAACCAGCGTCACCTGTATAAATCAAGTGATTGCAGACTGTATTATAAGACCACCAATCCCAAAATATACCAGCGTTAAAAATATCGCAATGTTCAAGATGAGGACTTTCAAACAGATGGGATGTGGTAAGATTCATGTGTAAAATAACACGGTTTTATAATTATTAAATATTTTTTTGGTGAAACAAACAATTGCGCGGATCTAAAGAGGAGTCCGGAGATGGTTCTTCCTCGAAGCCAATAACTGGTTTGAAATGTATATATAGCCTATATATTATATGGGGGAATGTACATTAAGAATTATCTGGACCCTATTTTTTTAGGGTAAAAATCATACAAATTTAGTCCATTTCTTGGCTTATCAATAATTTAGACCAAACACTGTTATTAAGTGTTGGTATATCAACACGGCCTCTCTCTATATCGGAAAAATCCTGGATCTGCGCATTAGTTAATATTGACAAGTTAGTTGTTTCCATTGCTAAGTTGTTTTATTTGTAGCGGATTATCCTTATTTTGTAGTGGAATATAAACCCCCAATAAGCGGAGGCGGACGAGTTAAGACCAGTCTTTTGATATCAGCTGTAGCCTTTATGTTTGTAGTGATACTGTGTTAAAATTCCTCATGTTGGAAGCACAAATTAAAAAACGATGTAAATATTTATTGTTTTTTTTTCAAGTGAGTTTTGACGCAGGTGTCTAGTTATTATATATTTGTTAAAGAGAGAGTCGAAACGTCGTAGGTTTGAATCTCATTGAGAGGAATAAATCGGTCCTCCGAAAAGCTGGTGGTTCGCATTAGATGTTGCAAATAATGGTCTCTAATTTTCTCAGATGCCCCAAGTACATGTACAAAGTTCAGGTCTTCATTTGCAGTCATCTATAAGCAAATTATGGGGACTTAAAATGAGTGGAAAATTTTTTAGGAATGGAAATCAAACAATGCCTTTAAGGATAGTGATCATTTGTGAAGGAATATTCAGCTATTATATTAGGCTAACGAACAGTATTCCTGCTCCAAAGTCCATAAAACAATACAAATTTTTCAGCAGAGCAAACATGGGCCTCTTTAACATCAGAGATATGATCAAGTGCTTGAAAGTCAGTCATCAGAAAAAATGTAAATATAACACAATCCAAAACAAAAAGGGAAAATCAAAATTCCCTTTTTTTCACCCAAGGTTTACAATCTGAAGTCATTTTGGTCTTAAAATCCTTATTTGTGTCTCAACAAGTTCCCTTTTTGAAGATTTTTTTAAAGTATTTGTGGAACGTTCCTCTTTCTACACTTCAGATGCATTTGTTATGACCAGACTTTTGCGGAACGTTCCTCTCTCTGATCATGAACTTCAGATGCATTTGTTATGACCAGAGATTTGAGGAACGTTCCTCTCTCTGAACTTCGGGTACATTTGTTATGACCAGACTTTTGAGGAACGTTCCTCTCTCGAACTTCAGATGCATTTGTTTTGACAAGACATTTGAGGAACGTTCCTCTCCCTGAACTTCTGGTGCATTTGGTATGACCAGAGATTTGAGGAACGTTCCTCTCTCTTAGCTTCAGATGCATTTGTTATGACCAGACATTTGAGGAACGTTCTCTCTCTGAACTTCTGATGCATTTGTTATGACCAGACATTTGAGGAACATTCCCCTCTCTAAACTAAGATGCATTTATTATCACCAGACATTTGAGTAACGTTCCTCTCTTACAGATGTGCACATACAGTGTGTATTTTTAAATACCTTATGAATGAACACATCAGACATTTGAGGAACATTCCTCTCTCAAATTTACTTATTACCGTAGGCATCTCATGAATTTTCAAATATTAGGCATTAAAGGAACGGTCCTCTTCCAATTTCAAATATTGATACTATATACACCATGTACACTGGAGGAACGTTCCTCTTCAAACTATTGACACT
This sequence comes from Saccostrea cuccullata, assembly GCF_032062105.1. Classification (NCBI taxonomy): domain Eukaryota; kingdom Metazoa; phylum Mollusca; class Bivalvia; order Ostreida; family Ostreidae; genus Saccostrea; species Saccostrea cuccullata. Next base: position 5,414 of record NW_026936824.1, read on the forward strand.
GGATTTACTAGTCTAAACACAACATATTTGAGGAACGTTCCTCATTCAATTTCAAATATTGATACTTTATACACTGGAGGAACGTTCCTCTTTCAACTTGACACTGTATTTACAAGTTTTAACACACAATATCACAAACGTTCATCAGTCAATTTCAATTGATAATACATACTACATGTATATAAACAGTACATTTGAGGAACGTTCCTCTACCAATTCCTATCAAAAACACTACAACCATGAATCTTAAATACACTGAACGTTCCTCTCCCCATTTCAAAATTTGACACTGGACTGGAGGAACATTCCTCTTCCAACTGTTGACAATGGATTCATGTCAAATACTCCTCTTCTGATTTCAAATGTTATTATTTAAGAAATAAACAACGTTATTCAGTGAACATGGCGTTATGAATAGCAATTGCTCTGCTGGCATATTCCATGATGCGCGCTAGCGCATCATGGAAAATATGCCAGCAGAGCAGTTGCTATTCATAATGCCATGTTCACTGAATAATCGTTGTTTATTACTTATATTTGCATTCTTTGATTTTTTAAAAGAATATCAGAGGAAATCCTGACTTACATAAGGACGCGGCTTCTTGTCTTCAGTAAAGAAAATTATACGGCTTTAAAATCAGTACACCTGATCAATACTCCTTTTCTCTAATAAATCACAAACAATTTATAAAGTATTTTCCTATCAAACACAGTTATTTGGATACAAGCAGTGCCGTCATCACATTCTCTTAATCTTTGTTTTGATGCAGTTGTGACGTCATCGATCAACGTTTGAAACCCTCTAACAAAAATCAATAATTTTACACTATGATGAAAGATTAGAATGCTTTTATAATGATTATTACGCCAGAATGCATTTCTATAATTATTTTTTTTAGTTTTCTATTTATTATTAATAGCTGAAATCATTCTTGAAATACATGTAGATATACTAGTTAAAAAGAATTCTCTTTCTGAATGTTATTACCCAAGTGTAAAGAGTTATCGTTCTTTGTACAAGTATGTATGATACGAAAAAATAAAAATATGGCAGTTCTCTAAATTTTTATAAAGTTTTATTATACAATTAAATACATTGACCAAAATTGAATTTTTAAAGATATAAATGCAGCAATTTTAATATTTCTGAATTTATTTTTTTTTTCAAAGAATATTATTAAAAACTTATATTGAATCCTCTTACAAAATATTTCATATATATACTTCTCAACACGGTTTAAAAGTGTAGTAGAGTATGTTCTACACGAGTGTGATAGAGCATATTGCACTCATAGCAAAAGCAATTGCGTCTATAGCACTGTGAACGCAGTTCGAGTATGCATGTTCATAGTGGGAGAGAGCAGTGGATAGGCAAATATATAACTTTATACATGAATCAGAGTATAATTGGATTTGAAGAAAGCTGTACACCCAGCAAATCCCTAACGGTAAAAGAGTAGATTTACCCGTTGATTTCATAAAGTCAAATTTCAAGGTTGAGACTATTCTGACACAAAAAAATAATGTCTGCTTAAAATTTTGGGAACCCTTTGCTTTACAGACATCAAACTTAGTATACTGGTACTCCCAAAGGAATAAAGACCCCTACTGATTTTGGGTTACAAAGTGAAAGCACAAGGCTCAAACTGATCTAGAAATAGAAAAGTATTGTTTACTCAATATTTCAGTAACTTGAGATTCTAATGTTTGAAAAATAATTTAATGCACTAGATCTGTAGTCCTCCGAAGAAATATAATATGACAACTTTTAATTTGGGGATCATAACTCGATCACAAAATCAAGTACGTGTCATTCTTGACAATTAATATTAAAGGAAATCATTTTTCAGTCAATTTTGTGAAAAGTCTCTTATTATTACAGACATTAAACTCGTTGGTACCACTCCTTTAGGAGTATACATGATACATTTTATTTTG
>NW_026936825.1:0-74570 GCF_032062105.1 Saccostrea cuccullata
ACAGATTTTTTAAAAATTCCACAGGAAGACGATACATGCATTTGAAATAAAATTATTAATGTAAGTTCTTTCGATATTTTCTGTACATACGCATGATGTTTTAAATTAAATTTTTAATAACACGGTTTTATACGCCCTTTTTTTTTTAGACGGGAAGTATTATATTATAGACTTCATGTCCGTTTGTCTGTCTGTTTGTTGTAATGTAAAAGACGACAAATCGTTTACGGATGGTTAATAATCCATTTTTTTTACAAGACAAAAATACACAAAATAAAATATTTTTAACAAGTATATAAAAAATGCACGAAAACATGATGGAACTACATGTAGACATTAAAATTATGAACAGTACTGCAGATATTCCGTTAATTGAATATCTTTAAATCAAATTAAATTGATAGTGTGATTTTAAATTTTAGGGAAAAAAACCAATTGTTTAAAATGTTATACATTAGAATTTGTTCTACTCTTTTTATAAGGTCTATTATTAGAGAGGAAAATCAATACCTTCCTTTACCGTAACTAAATATACACATGTTTGCCATTCAGTATGATTTAATAAGCCCCCCCCCCCCCGCGCCTTTTCTCCCGAAATCAAATTCTTGGTTATTGTCATATATTTTAATTATATATCTAATGTGTATTGCATGTGACACAAGAAAATTAGTCAAAACGTACAGTCATTAATTAACAATAGTGTTTCAAAATATACATGTGCCAACAGTAGTGGCAGGGATTATGTTTCAAATTCAATTTCAAACTTAATCCTTCCAGGTGTAAATTCCAATTTTCTCATTATTTTTTTTTCTGTAGAAATGCGAAAATCAGATGTATAAATTATGTAAAAAATGTTAAAATTTCTTTGAAATACTAAGTGACTCTTTGACTTCCGTATGTTAGGTGAAACGAGATTTCCACACCTCCACCCCTGTGTCGAATGATTTTGATTGACAGAACAAGCACGTGGACTTCGAGTGAACCGTGTGAACTTGATGAAGGAAAATTAAAGCCGATGCCTATTGTCAAACGGATTTGTTAATCTTCCAAAAATGATTACTTTGACTGCCTGGAATATTTAGAAAAAAAATATGAATTTTTATTAGATACAACAAATATCTGAGAATGGAAGTGGCTTAAATCTCTCTCTCTCTCTCTACTAGTCTCTCTTTCTCTTTCATTTGTTGTGTTTATTAAAAACTATGACAGCATATTACTTATTTAGTTCTGAAAATATATTATACAAATAATTTGAATGCCTCTTGCCATTATCTTGTCCGAGTATAATCACGGACGGCAAATGTCTACTGATATACATGTACATGTTACAAATATGACTTTAATTTGTTAAAAAAAAATAATCACAAGAAAATAAAAATGACACATAAAATATATAACATTAAAATTTTAAAATACGGAGTGTATTTATGCAATACGTTAACTGACCTTTGTAAATTAATAAGAAAATAATCGTTATTTTACACGGAATCGCCTTGGCACCGAAATATATAATACATGTATATGGTTTTTACAACTGTGGTAAAATATAATTAATTCATTCTATAAGTAGTACTTTTCTCTATTGGAGTCTACTTTATTTTATTAGTTAAAAGAATAAGCATATTTATTTTATTAGTAGATTTATTTTATCTTTTATACTAACACATGTTCGGTAACATTTACACATGTTTAGCGGTAATAAAAATCATTTTATTAAAATATTGATTTAAAACATCATACGTATGTGCAGAAAAATTTGTTTTAATATTATTTATTCATTTATTTATTTAATGTTTATTTATATTCTAGAACCTAACATTAAAATTCAACAGAATAGTTTCAATGTAAGGAAAAAATCGGAGACATTCCGAATAAATCGTTCATCTTGCGTTCACCGTTCGTTCGCCGCTTACCGTTTGCGCTCCGTTCGCGTTCTGCGTTCACTCACTGTTCTCCGTTCACACATCGTTCACCAAGTTGCGCAGCGTTCACACACCGTTCACACCGTTCGCTCTGCATTCGTTCACCGTTCTTTCATCAGCGTTCGCTCACCGTTCAGGTGGGCAAGTAGAACGTTTCAGGGACTGCATCCTGATCAAAATTAATTAATGCGTTCAATGTAGGCAGGCTAGGTAGCTGTCTCAATCATTTCTGTAAAGTATCTCACAGGTGCTTGGGGTCGGCACCCCCCCCCCCCCCACCTTTTTACATGTACGAGGGGTGTTAAGAAAAAGTTCGCGGACAAGTTCTATTGTGAGCGCGCTATTTCCACGAAACCGGTCAAACTTTCCAGATAAAATCTTTACCTTTTTTCCAATAAATATTCAAGAATTTGATGCACTCCGGTGATTATTGAAAAATATACAGCATTTTTATTTTGATAAAACTTCACGGAGCATGCTACATTTTGGCACGTTTACATCACAAAGACTCTTTATTAAAATCAAAAATTGCACAATTGTAGCGCAAAGAGATTTACGATATTTTACCTGCCGCTTAAGTATGCAGGAAACGTCACTGGGAAAAATTTTGAACTAAATTGGATGGTATATGACTGTTTTATAGCCGTTTATAAATGATCAACGCATAAAAAGACAGCCAAAAATCGGAACGTCATGGAGCACTGCACTACGTAGAAATTATGTGTGCAGACAGGAAAATGTCTAAAAGAGATTAAAATGTTCAAGATGCCGCCGGGAATTTCCTACACATACAAAGAACAAATTTTCAAATGGTTATAGCTTCATAAGAATGGAAGGAGGGACATTTTGAATGATTAACTATCGATACTTCAATACCCCCTTATGGCATGGACGTTGCGTTGCGTCTATATGGTTTTGCATAGTTTCCAAACCTGATCGATTAACTGCATAGACTTTTTTTTTATTTTTTACGATCTCAATAATATACGAATCAGTACAAAAGACATTATAGTAGAAAAGTAACATGTAGATATTCAATTTTAAAGTAGAAAAAAAGATGAGAAAAATCTAAGAAATGAAAGATTTATAAATATAACTGCGACAAAGCTTAACGGGTTGAAATATGGTTGTCACGTCGCTTACGTCAGGTGATTGCTCCGTGAATCCCATGACTCCATAGTAAAAATAGTTGTAAAATTTCAAGATTTTATTATATGGACCTGATTTTTTACATACTAATAATCAAAATGTAGGAATTCATTCAGACATAGGTCATACTTCACAGCACACAATAGATTTTCCGTAATTCAATGTGTCCGCGAACTTTTCTAACAACCCTCGTATTTCCGTGTTCCTTACTCCAAGGGTTCTTTGACCTTTTTGATTAAAATATATTTCTATGACAGAAGCATCTTTTAGTATCAGAGGGTATGGATTTTTATAACAGGCTAGTAGTTTTAGCTTAAATTTTGGATTTTTTTTTTAGATGTAATACTTTCTTAATATGTCACAGAAATATATTTTAATCAAAAGGTCAAAGAACCCTTGAAGTACGGAACACGGAAATACATGTAAAAGGTTGGGTGGTTAAAATTTCCCGTAAGGCCGTTTTTAAAATGAAGTTTATTTGCCCTCTAGAACTCTCTATTCAGTTTTAAAAAATTGCGTCGGTAGGTAGGTCGATTTTTTTCTTTTTGTCGGAAATGTTGAATAAGATTGAAAGCATTTCTGAAATTAAAAAAAGTTGTTGATTGCATGAGAAAATTCTGAAATGAATAATTTGAAGGTTTTAAAAGATTTAAGTCGGTTCATCTTAATCAGGTCAAACAAACAAGTTTTTACAGAAAGTTTTAATTAATTTAAGGTTCTTATTTTCAGCTGTTTTATCATGATGCACATGCAAGTACACTGAAAGAATTTCCTAGTTGATTTAACTAGCGTGTCTAGTAAAGTGTTCTTCGTGATTAGTAATCACTCTGTTTACTAGCTAAGATAGTGAAAAGTGGAGTAGTGGTCGTAAAGATACTTAAATACCTAGTGAAAGTTACTTAGAAATTCATAGATTTACTAATGCTATCTAGTAAAATCTACCCAATACCTGGTAAAACTACTTTTAAAGGTACTTAGACACAGATTTGAAGTTATTATTTTCTCTATAATATTACGACTTATATATTTTAATAGCATTTCACACAAAATTTAATTAAAAATCTTATTTCATTTAAAAGTTATTAAGACTTCAATTTTTTTGGCAGGCTTGATTGATTCATCCTTGCTCTTTCACGAATTAATTCTGTTCTTAATCCTTTGGAAAAGTGGCAATCTCGTTGTGTATAAATGAAAAATATCAATACTAAAATCCATAAAATTCAGACTAGGTATGTTCGAAAGCAAAACAAACACACAATATATTATCAGTCCGTGTAGTTGTGGTAAGCAGACTGTGACGATTGAACGCACCCAGAGAATTGTAAACACCAACAAATAACAGAACTCGTGCCATGTTTACAAAAACTGTTCATAACACGAGTGTGCTTGAATTGCTAAACTCTGTACACAACTCTTAGTTCGGAATGACTTTACTTGTGAAGGAGTTTTGCTTTCTAACATTTCTACTCTGAATAAAATTATTTTTCTGGATTAAAGGTTTTTAAAATATTTCTCATTAATACACAACAAGATTGCAACTTTTCCTAAGGATTAAGAATAAGGATAACATTTGTGATTGTATGGACAGTAAATTTACTAGTCTTCCCAGTGACTTTCAATTGCTTTTTTCAGTGTAAAATCAAACAGGAGCATTAAACTAGGAAAGATATCTTTCTTTTTAAACAGCGATGCAGTGAAAATTGACCTGAATTATCCCTCTTAGCTACCAGATTTATACGGTATAAACTGAGTTGGGCAGTTAACGCTGGAGTTTATATTAAAAAAATCGTAAGCTGTTCCAACCCAATTTACACCGTATATATAAATCTGGTGGCTATTTTTTCATTCCTAAAAATATAATTGTTATAATTCTTTTAATGTATGAACAAAGTAGATTTTCATTAAACAGGTCTGGGCGGCCTCCGTTTTTGGAGGATCGCTAAATTCAATATGGCGGCAAATTTTTTACCAGATATGGAAACCGCAATTCAATGTCGGATAGTTTATTTTCTGTTTTCAGACGATAACACAGGTAATTTTCAAACGCCTCGTGCCTACCTTTAATCAAAAAGTGCAAGCATCAGAGTACAATTAAATAAAAGTTAAAACGATTGTATGTGGCGATTTGAGATTCTATGTCTAGAATTTTTACAAAACGCTTTCAAAGTTGGCACATCTTACGATTCATTTCTACTTAATATTTCTTGTTATTTTGTTTAATTTTTATGTTTTTTCCCTATCCCCCTTTACCTCTAAGAGAAATAAAAAGACACTTAAATGCTCAAACAATACATACATAATATTATATTCATTTAATTCAAAATTATGCCGTGTTAGAAAAAGGAAACACAAAAGAAAACGTGTTGTAAAGAAAAAATACACTCTGCCTGATAATTTTAGCAAATAAAACAATTTAAAGAAATGAAAAGTATTATTCAGAGAAATCAACAAAAAGCATCCGCCGCCCACTTTATAGCTGTGCAGCATCCAATTTCCGATATGAGGCCTCTACGGGACACAAGTGTGCATCATATATTTCCACGGACATCATACTAGTAAGTGTTTAGTCAGATTAGTTTTGTCAACGGGATAGACGTAATTGAATTTTATTCAGTCTTAACTGATAGAGATGACGGTTTAACCGTGTTGTAGATGGAGATTGATCCTAATTTATTTCAGGGTTCTTAAAATCTCAGTTTAATTAGATACAGATACAGACAGTTCTTCAAAGGGCTTAGATGTCACAGATTTTTATTGTGTTATTGAAATGCGACATTAAAACGAGATTTTTAAAGATTAATTTAAAAAATAAAGGGGGGCTAAGAAGGGACTTGTATTGAGTTTGCACGAGAAGAGGAGAATGGAGGGGGTGCGGATTTCACCTAATGTATGTAGCATCCGTCAACCCATAGAATTTACTTTTATTTGAAAGGGACACAATTATAGCTGGGAAAGCAATCATGTTTGCAGGAACTTATCCAACATACGATTTTTTCCATTGGAAGTCAAATATAATGTGTAAATTCTGTTATATAGGAATAATTTTAAAAAATTGAGAAATTTTGAAATTATACATTGCTTGGAAAATATTTCTCCAAAATATATAATAGGGAAAAAAAATCAGCATTTAATTAATATTTGTACGTGCTTTTGATAAATTGAATCAGACTTATTTTTTGACCGTTTTAGTTGGCTAATACAACAGTATACAAGGCTAATACAGAAGGGAATGTCTTCTGCCCTCTGTAATTGGGTCACAGAACAGCAAACTTAATACCTAGATTTAACCATCATCGCATGAAATTTCCCATTTTTTTGTTTTGGTTAAAAAATCCGCGTAGACTGCCCTTTGTTTTGAAAAGTCACGGTAGGTGGCACAAGGCCTCTGATCCTCTGTTTTTAGAGGATAAAAGCTATCCTCCAAAAACAGAGGCCGCCTAGACATGTTAAAAATCACTTCAACAGTTATTCCTTATTCTCTATTAGGTGAACTCCTAAAAATATCATCTGAAATTTAATTTAAAAGGTAAAATATCCCTCAGTTATATCCATCAGTTTAATCATTTCTCATACAATAAATATCCATTGTCCATGAAACAAAGTCTTTCAATATTGAAATGTAAAAATAAAATATTTTGTACATCAATTTAATTCATTTTCAGAAAATAAAAGCAATACTTTTTGTACATCAATAAAGCCAGTCAAAGTGCAATATATAATGTCCATCGATTCATATTGATTTCATTCATGTTTTAACTTATACTTTTTTGTAAAGAAAAATTGTTATTGTTATATAATTTATTTTAAAATGTACACATTATTATGTAATATGTCATTGATTTGCTGAATAAATTATTTTAAACCAAACAAAGGAATTCTGTAAAATCTGGCTACACGATTCATTGAATTTCATGGTAAATAGTCCTCAGAAAGTTATCTCGCTTATCAGAGGTATATTACAAGTACACCTTAATGTGTGTTAAAGGGGAATTTTTTGTGCTCTCTCTCTCTATTCTCTCTCTCTGTAGCTGTGCGTATTTTGTTGGTCGGTTTTTGTCTGCGAGATTGTTGGTATGAGTACAGAGCAGTCTGGAGGTTCCCTGTCACCTGTTGACAGATCCCCAGAATCTGCCACGATATGTCTCTGTCTTTTAAATCTGTAATAGTCCCTGATCATAGTGAACTAGGGTCTGTATACGATTTAGAGCTCTTTGTGCTCGCCTTGTGTCTATATGTGTGTAGCACAAGATCTCTAGCATGAATAACAGTATAAAGGCTGGGACGTCATTAATGCATATAAGACCTGTCATTCTGTAGAGCAGACTGTTGTTCTGGTATCAGTTCACCGATGTAATGGATTTTATTTTCAAGTTTGATATCCCAAATATAATACAGCCTGTCTCTCTCTTTGTAGACCAGGACCGCCCCCTTAGAGCCTCAGAATACGTCTCTGTATTTAAATTTGACCCTAACACAGATGGGTGTGAAGACTTGAAAATGATCATCTCTGTAATAGATAAAACTTCCATGTATCTAAATGTCTTGTAATAATACATTTTTAGGTACAGCATGTATGTAAAACAACCAAACCTGGCTGCTAATTTCATCATGTGACAGGAGATTTTGTCATAACTTTTCTATACCTCAGTTTGTTGTCAGGTATGAAAGTTTCCATGTGTAATATAAATGCAGTTTTCTGAAGGACGAAAGCAGTAATGGATATTCTGTAGCTTGAGGACTTGATACTGTGTCAGGAGGGGTGAACCTATCATCTGTTCTATTATATGTAGATATTTAATGCAGATTTGTATGTCCCATTCGTCTGGTGTTCCTAGACGATCATTTAGTAATTCATTAAACAGATATCTATCAAACTCAACCTCAGAAATCAGAGTATGATCATCTGTACAGATGGAGTTTCTGGGGTTATGGAGGACATCTATAATATAAGATCTAATGGAGGGACTATGTAGCAGGAATGCTAAACCCTTCCCATACAACTCTGACAGTCTTATATTTAATTGATGTTGTTTGACGCCGTGAATTTTACTCAAAAACATGTTGTTGCCTGGAATGAAAAAGTTAGGACAGACCCCCTCATACACCCATTTGAGGATGAGTTTAAAACAGACCCAGAAACACTCCAGAAGATTTTGTGGACACCAGTGAGGTATTGTATTTTGTTGAATCACCCAGAAAACCGCCGTCTTCATGTGATAGGAACACAGTAATTTATCAGCATCATCTAGTCCATTGTTAATTATTTCTGATAAGAACAATTTAAGTAAACCGTAAGTTAAGAATTGACAGTGATTCATAGCATAAACAAGTTTATGTTCTGCCTTTGAGAAAGAAATTCTCCATTCATGATCTTCATGATTTCCTAGCTTGTGTCCAATTGCTACAAAGTGACATCCATTTTTCACTATATCATCAACAACATGAGGCTGGGGCCATGAGTGACATCTGTCTATCCATGAGGAGGCAGATGGAGGCCAAAAGTCACAAACAAAACAGTAGGCATTATCAATTTCCCCTGCTCCTGTTGTTAGAGTGGCACAGGGTCCATGTGGAATGAATTCAGGTGACAATACAGATAGATAGATCTGTCTGTATTTAGAACTAGATACATAATATCTGTTATTCACTCTAACACTAACCCAAAGCATGTCTCTGTCCATGCTAGGTGACAGTAAATATAACAAAGTGAATCCTGGTGGACTATCAGAACAGTCACAGAGGATCAGTGATTGTCTGTTCGTGTCGTAATACTGAGACTGTGATAATTCCCAGATAATACGCTGATCATTATGCCAGAGCATAAAGTCCATATCTGATCCTTTCAGTCGGAAGCCTTCTCTGTAACTTCCACTTATCATCACACTTTGGTCTTTATTTGTTTTCCCTCGATTCATCACCATATCCCTGAGGTCCACCACATCTCTCCTCATGGCCACCAGTTGCGAGGTCCCCACTTTATGACACAGTCCCACAAACACCGACTCTGATATGCGTTGTATGGCTTTAGTACTGAGAATGATTAAAGTGGAATTTATATTCGCGTAAACATGTTATTAATTTTTCACTTTTTAAAATCTATAATATGATTAAATGCATCATAATTGATAAGCTTATTAAATCATTATTTATATAAAAAAAGTGTTGACAGTGTATATTTTCTCATAATAAAAAAAAAATTCATGTACATACATATGTCATAAAATAAAAATAAAATTTCCTAATCTGAATCAGTTATTTTTCTACTCAACTAAATCATTCATTTTTTAAATAGTGAAATTTATAACTGAAAGTGTCATATTTTGTAAAGGATATGTTTTTAATTCAGTGGTGTAAAAAGTTAAAACCAATTTTACTGTCAACAAGTTACACTGATTCAGATGATTCAGAAATTGTTTTTAGAATTATAAATTCTTGTCATTAAAACTTACGTTTGTGAGCTTCTAATGGAGTCCATTTTCAGTGGCGTTTATTCCTTTCTGCTAAAGTGTATTCTAGTGTGAAGTCACAGATTTCACCTGAGGTGCAAAGTGGGGATAAACGAAGAGCTTCCTCTCGATGGGTATTGGGGGTCAAGCTCAGACATCTACAATTTTAATTTGATAAGTGAAAATTAAATATCTCACTTTTATATGATGATGGGTAACTCTGCTTGGAAAATATGGAAATTTTCTCACTGAATTAAATTCAATCAAAATGTTGAATTTCCTACACACCCAATATAACTCAAGTTATCAATTTCGTTTCCTGCATGTATTATGGACTCCCGTTGCTTTCGATGAAATTTTCTGATATAGACTTAATATTGATAACACTTGAACTTTGGCTTAAAATATTTCGAGCTATGGAATTAGTTTGTCCTTAAATATAAAGCAAAGCTGTAAACATATTGATCGGATAGGTATAAAATTGCGGATTGCTATATAAGAATGCTTTTTATGCCCCGCCATGAATATGGCCAGAGCATATAGTGTTTGTCATGTCCGTCTTCCGTCCTTACATCCTTCCGGTCCTCCTTCTGTCCTTTTGTCACACTGCGTTTAGCTCAGTTCAAAGCTCATTTTAAAGAAACTAAGATATTTTCATCAAAATTCACATGCTGTTAGACATTAATGAGAGCTATGCAACTGCATCAACATTTTTGTTTACCTTTCCTTTGACCTTAAACTCATTTTATGCGCCCGGATCGAAAGATCCGAGGCGTATATTGTTTTGTCCTGTCTGTCTGTTTGTCTGTCTGTTTGTCTGCAAACTTTAACCTTCGCCATTACTTTTGAACTATGAAAGATCGAGACTTAATATCTAGTATACACACTCCACTCGTTAAGCTCTTTCAAATGACACCAAGGTCATTGACCTTGTAACCTTGACTGTGACCTATATGCTAAAAATAGAGGTTTTATTGCAAACTTTAACCTTTGCTATAACTTTTGAACCATAAAAGATAGAGACTTAATATTTGGCATGCATACTCAACTAATGAAGCCCTTTCACATGACACCAAGGTAGAGACTTAATAATGACCTTGTGACCAAGGTTGACCTTGTGACTGTTTCTTATATGCTAAAAATAGCTTTTTTGAACATTCACCATAACTTTTGAACCATAAAAGATAGAGACTTCATATATGGCATGTTTACTCCACTAATGAAGCCCTTTCACATGACACCATGGTCAATGACATTGTGACCTTGACGTGTCTTATATGCTAAAAATATCTTTTTTGAACATTCATCATAAGTTTTGAACCATAAAAGATAGAGACTTCATATTTGGTACGCATGCTTCTCTAATCAAGATCTTTCAAATCACATCAAGATCAATGACCTTGTGACCTTCACTGTGACCTTTATGCTAAAGATATGTTGTTTTAAAAATTTGTTGCCGCCGGGCGCATAGTGTTTCACAAACACATCTTGTTCTTATTATAAATGAGTGTTTAGCTCAGTTTTAAAGCCACCAAGATAGTGTTATCAAACTTCAGCTGTTGATACGTACTTAAGAGAGCTACAGTCCCTGAAACTTTCCACATTCCCACCTGAACAGTGAACGCACGGTGAACAAACGCCGAACGAACGCAGAGCGAACGGTGAGCAAACGCAGAACGCAATTGAAGCGAAAACGCGAGTGCAAAGTGAACGGTGAACGAAAGGTGAACGCCAGATGAACTATTTATTCGGAATCCTTCTGATCTTTTCCTTGCATTGAAACTATTCTATTGTATTTTAATGTAAGCTGCTAAAATATAAATAAGCAATTAACAGATATAAATTAATAAATAATCAGTTACATAAAACAGATTTAAGAAAATTCCACAGAAAGACGATACATGTATTTGAAAAAAAATTATTAATGTAAGTTCTTTCGATATTTTCTGCACATACGTATGATGTTTTAAATTAACTTTTTAATAACACGCTTTTTATACGCCCTTTTTTTTAAGACGGGAAGTACTATATTATAGATTTCATGTCCATTTGTCTTTCTGTTTGTTGTAATGTAAAAGACGACAAATCGTTAACGGATGGATAATAATCCAATTTTTTTTACAAGACAAGAATACACAAAATAAAATATTTTTAACAAGTATATAAAAAATGCACGAAAACATGATGGAACTACATGTACGTCTGAGAATTATGAACAGTACTGCAGATATTCAGTTAATTGAATATCTTTAGGTCGAATTTAATTGATAGTGTGATTTTAGAAAAAAAACCCAATTGTTTAAAATGTAATACATTAGAATGATTTAATAAGCCCCCCCCCCCGCGCCTTTTCTCCCGAAATATAATTCTTGGTTAGTATTTTCAGTATATTATAATTAATATTTAACGTGTATTATGACACAAGAAAATCAGTCTTAAAACGAACATCAAAACGTACAGTCATTAAATAATAGTATTTCAAAATATACATGTGCCAACAGTAGTATTTTAAATTAGCAGAGACTATGTTTCCAATTCAGTTTCATACTTAATCCTTCCAGGTATAAATTCCCATTATTTTGTCTTCTGAATTGCGAAATTCAGATGTAGAAATTATGTAAAAAATGTTAAAACTTCTTGGAAATACTAAGTGACTCTTTGACCTCCGCATGTTCGGTGAAACGAGATTTCCACACCTCCACCCCTGTGTCGAATGATTTTGATTGACAGGACAAGCACGTGGACTTCGAGTGAACCGTGTGAACTTGATGAAGGAAAATAAAAGCCAGTGCCTACTGTCAAATGGATTTGTTAATCTTCAAAAAATGATTACTTTGCCTGGAATATTTAGGAAAAAAATATGATTTTTTATTCGATATAACAGATATATGAGAATGGAGGTGGCTCTCTCTCTCTCTCTCTCTCTCTCTCTCTCTCTCTCTCTCTTACAATTGTTATGGGCAGCGGAAAGGGCAAAAATTACCATAATGTGAAAATAAACAATTATTTTAATTTCAATGACCATAAAAACTTAACAAATTATATACAATGCATAATCAACAGACGTTTTCGCACAACAAATATACATTAAAGCAAAATCAACGACCACGTACGTAACAAACATGCATGAATACAAAACCAACAATCATCTTTGCACTCTTTGGTCAGAATTATATATGGAAGCATCCTCTGGAAGTGTACATTCAATTTTTTTCAAATCATGACCAACCAGAAGAATGGAGGAGCCATAAAGGTGGATCATAGTTATGCAAAGGAACATTAAGGCTTTATTGCTCTTATTTTAAACAGCAAAGCCATTATGTACCAATTTTATTTAAAAATATCCGTAGGAAGTATAGATTGAAGTTTGTTCAAATACACACCTCCCCTCCTCCCTTGAACCCACTCTTATATTTAAACTTTTCAATACTTAACTGATTTTTCCTTCTAGGTTTTACATAGCCAGTTGCTCATGTGAGCGATATGGCCCCTGGGCCTCTTGTTGTAACATGTAGTATCATTTTTTTATTTCTTGCTTATAAATGAATTTTGCATATGTACATGTACCCCATCCCCCTTCCCTATTGAACATATATTCCCCCAAATTGAATTGCTTCTGATGGCCCTGAGAAAACAGGAATGGAAAGGTTGCAACATCCTGAACAGCAGTACACGTTATTGGTCATTTCTTATGTCAGTCACACTCATGGAAGATCAGTACCGGAATAGATCTGGTTTATTGAATTGTGCCATGTACTGTCTAAAGCTTTTTTTTTTCTTTCAGAAGAGTATATGCTGGCAAAATTATTGGATGTACACATCCTTCCTGGAATATAATCAATATTTCTATGTCGGGCACATACACATTTAGTAGCATCAGGTGTGCGCCCCCCCCCCCCCCACCCCCCGTCTTACATCAAACCATCGTCTTAAGCCATGGTCCTAAGTCCGCTTTATGATAGGATATCGTACATTTTGGGCGCGTGGTTTGCGACAATGAAATCAAATATACTGCTGAAAATGTGTATTGAAAGACCAGTCCGCCCCTACTTTTTATTTAAAGGTATAAATAAAATTGGCACTGAGAGACGTTATAATCCCCGCTCCCTTCCGAAACCAGAATGGGAACAATTTCCCCTTTTTCTGTTTATTCAATATTTTTATCTAGTTTTTTTTCAGATTCGAAAAGTAATTTTTCCTCTCTAGCTTCCCCGTCCTTAAATTGTTATATTTTTCAAATGGCCAGTCTCAGCATTATTCAAAGGGTAAACCAAGGAAGGGTATAAAGCAGCTCAGAAGTTATCCATTTTGTCCAAATAAGTTTTTTTTTCACCTAGGAAAACAAAAAACTGATGGTTTCTTGAGGTGTACATGTAGTTTTAACAAATGAATAGCTATAATCCTAAAGAATATTGGAAACTGATTAAATACCTGAGATAAACTGAAAACACAAAAGAAAATTTAGAAAAGTCAGTTGATGAAAATACATGGTTAAACTACTTTACTACTTTATCCAAACTACCAGAAAAGTACAAAGGAAGAATCAACACAATTGAAACTAAAATTAATGAATTATTAAACAATAAGGCGGCTACCTCTTTTAATAAACTGGATTTCATGATATCTGCACCTGAAATCCAAAAGGCCATCAACTCCTTAAAGTCTGGGAAAAGCCCTGGCCTAGACAACATCTCAAATGAAATGATAAAAGCATCCCAAATTTACATAAACTCCTGTATTCTGAAATTATTTAATCTTGTATTAACATCTGGAATATATCCAGAGAAATGGCTAGAGGGTTATACAACACCAATCTTTAAATCAGATAATCCTAAATTACCCCAAAACTATAGAGGAATAACAATAAACAATAGCATAGCAAAACTTTTTAATATCATTTTAAATAACAGGCTTAATACATATTTAATAGAACATAAAATAATACATGAAACTCAAATAGGTTTCTCAAAGGAATCCAGAACATCAGACCACTTATTCGTAGTAAAATGTCTAATTGACAAATATATCAACACTGGCAATAAAAGGCTATATGCTTGTTTTGTAGATTTTCGCAAAGCTTTCGACACAGTTATTCATGAAGGCATAAAATTAAAACTATTACAATTAAATATAAACGGGCTGTTTTTTAACATTTTGTGCAACATGTACAGACATAGCCATAATCATATAAAAATAGGTAACAAATTAACTCCCCCATATAGACCAGAAATAGGAGTTCGACAGGGAGACGTATTAAGCCCAAATATTTTTAAAATATTTCTCAATGATTTTTCCAAATTACTTGATGAAGAAAATACTGGACATGTTTCTCTTTCTGGAAAGAAAATTTCCTCACTCTTATATGCTGATGATCTTGTATTATTATCGGATAGCCAAAAAGGACTGCAAAACAAATTAGACCTACTTTACAAATACTGTACAGACTGGTGCTTAGAAATTAATACAAGTAAAAAACCAAAGTAGTGATCTTTAATAAAAGTGGTCATTTTATTAATGAAAAGTTCACACTTGAAAATTCCCTTATTGAATGTGTAAACAAATATAAATACTTAGGTATTATTTTAACCTCATGTGGATCCTTCAAAGAAGCAAGATCTCATTTATATTATAAAGCGCTTAAAGCTTCTTTCAAATTATACAAAGACCTAAAAGCTGTTCATCCTCCCATCAAAACACTCCTACATCTTTTTGATCACATGATAAAGCCTGTTGCATTATATGGCTGTGAAATTTGGGGAACCCTTACAGCACGCATACAAGATAAAAACAAACATTTATACGATATTTTTAAAGAGTGGGAACCGGTCACGGTAGCCTAGTGGTAGAGCGTTCGCTTCGTGATCGGGAGGCCCGGGTTCGATTCTCGATCGCGGCGCCGCGTCATACCTAAGACGTAAACAAAGGTAGTGACTGTTCCTTCGCCAAGCGCTCGGCACTAGAAGTGAAAGTCACGGGTCTTTCGGATATGACCTTAAAAACGTAGGTCCCGTGTCACGGTAGGCGTTGGCACGATAAAGAACCCTCACTGCTCAATGGCCCTGAGTGCCGAGTATAGGTCTAAATTTAAAGCCCTTCACCGGCATCGGTGACGTCTCCATATGAGTGAAAAATTCTCAAGAGGGACGTTAAACAATATACAATCAATCAATTAAAGAGTGGGAGGCAGAAAGCTTAAATATCAAATTTTGTAAATATCTATTGGAAGCTGGGAAGAAAAGTACTAATATTGCAATAATTACTGAACTGGGAAGATACCCTATGTATTTTTCAATTATTCAAAACATCTTATTATACTGGCATAGGTTGCAATCAAGTCCAGAATCTTCCCTATTACATAAAGCATATACAGAAAATATTAACCTTAGTCAAGGCAATATTAACTGCTGGTACAAAAATGTAATTTATTATAGTAAGAAAATTAATCTCTCATTACCAGAATGTAAAACATACAAAAACACATTTTAAAAAAAACAAGTTAAGAAACATTTGAAAAAACACTTCCTACAATACTGGAAAATGAAACGTGAAGAGGGACTGAAATCTGGAAAACTTACTACTTATTTTATGTTTAAAGAAAATTTTATAATGGAAAAATATATGTACATTAAATCTCATGAAATAAGAAAATCCATTTGCAGATTTAGAATAAGTGCTCATGACCTAAGAATTGAAAAAGGCAGATATGAATCTGTAAAAGATAATGCTGGTCAAAGAATCCCCTTAGATAGAAACAAAAGAATATGTTTAATGTGTAACCAAAACAATATAGAAGATTAATATCATTTTCTTACTGAATGCCCATTATATACTGAGGAGAGAGATAAATTTTTTCGTGATATCTCATCACTAAACAAAAATTTCATATTATTATCAAAAGGAGACAAATTTCTCTGGTTAATGTCTAACGAAGATAATCTAATTATAACAAAGCTAAGTGAATATCTTGTCAAAGCCTTCAAAATAAGGCATAATGCCATGAGTTTTCATAAATAATGTTATAGACACATATTTATTTGTAAACTGGTATATATGTATATTGATAATATTGATTTTGATTGCATGTTAATTTACAATTTGATAACCCCAACTGCTGCATCTACATGTCCAGTTACTTGTAATATTATATCAGATATATACATGTGTGTGTATGTGTGTTTATGTTTGTATATGTTTACTATAACCTTTCTTTTAGAACTTTCTATCTTGTCATTGTAAGAAACCTTTATGCCTTCTGGGCCCAAAATTGGAAATAAAATTATCTTATCTTATCTTATCTTAAGCCTGCAAAATTATGTATTCAGTGTATATGTACTTTACCTTCATTATGTTAGCAGGAAATTATAATAAA
Organism: Saccostrea cuccullata; assembly: GCF_032062105.1. Taxonomy (NCBI): domain Eukaryota; kingdom Metazoa; phylum Mollusca; class Bivalvia; order Ostreida; family Ostreidae; genus Saccostrea; species Saccostrea cuccullata. The sequence goes on from NW_026936825.1 coordinate 16,887, forward strand.
TTTAATCCTTTGATCCGCTCCAATAGAATACTACGCAAAAGTAGCGATCTACTGGAGCGGATCAAAGGACATGAAGGATGTAATACCACTTAGATTGAAGAGCTTTACTATTTTTTGTTCAAAGGATTTCACGTGAGTTGTGAGCCATCGATTAAAACCTGAAGGAAATAGTGTGTAGGATCACATGTTTTCATGAAAATGAGAATGAATAAGCTTATTCAAATGCACACAGCCCATGAAGTTTACCAGTTTGCGGTACTGACATAATATATTTTCCTGTGTAGTGTGTTGGATGAAGAAGCTACATTTGATGTATGTCGTATATTGCAGTCATCTCTTCTAAAATATTACGGGTATCATGGCACGTTCATTGCAGGACATCTTAGTTTGTTTTGATTAGGTAGAAGGAATTACTTCAATTAGTTAAGTAAGGTAATATATCAATCAATATAATTTTTTAGCTTACTTTCTTCATGAATGCATATTTTAAGTATAATCTGCATGATTTTTGTCTTTCATGAAATTGGAAATGGATACATGCAGTTTAAGAACCCTCTATACACTGACGAAAAATGTTTTTTGGACTGAGAGAAAATTATATAGTGTAATTGAGGCTATTTTGAAATAAACTAATCCATTTCTAATATAGGGAGCGTGCCCTCTTTAACCAGGAAAAATTTTTGAAGACAGTGAAGTAATGACAAAGAAAAATTTCTTTTGATTATTCAAATGGAGAAAATACATGCAAATAAAGTTTTCAATTACTTTATCTTGGTCTAATATAATGTTTAGAATACATGGATTTATTTAAAATTTTGTCATACAGTGCAGATTACAATTCATTCTTTTTTATGTCAAATGGTGGGTCAGTCTAACTACACGCAAGTACCCTGAAATTAGGGTGCAGTGTAGAGAGGGTCCTTAATATTGCAAAAACATTTAAATGGTTAGAGTTAATAAATATTTTTATTTTGTAGCATGCGCGGATCTAGGGTGTGGGGGTGCCCCCCCCTCCCCCCTCTTCGGGATTTTCAAAGATTTAAAATTGTAAACAAATCACGATCTCAGAATATCACCACATCGCCATATATAAACGCGGACTCCTATAAGTCATTCATACATGTACTAAGTATACATATTACGTAGATCAATTTAAGGAAGTCGATCTTGTTTTAATTCCCCTTTATCATCGCGCACCACTCTCATTCATTCCCCTACATGTTCTACCGTTTATGCTATTAACATTACCCAGAAGGTCATTTACCCAGGCACTGCTCGTACATATTTTTTTCCCGTTTACTTTAAGATAGTAACATGTTATTATAATACATCTGCCGCTATATCACCCCCTTCATTCCTCTTAAAGCTTCCTTGTACTATAATAAAGTTACCCAGGTCATCCATCTACAACTGTAGGTACTGACTACTGAACATACATATTTATTCCGTTTTGTACTTTAACATGTTATTCGAGAAGGGAATTTAAACGGGAAGAAATACCGGAGGTTACTGACATTTTAAGATATGGAAGTCTAGGTTTAATGTAGGACATGAACTTGTTAATCCGAGTATCTGCGCACAACTACTGAATATATTATACACAATACAGCAGGAGTTTGTTATAATGTGAATGATGGTGCACATATTAAATAAATTCTAAATTTAAATTCTGTTTTCATCGAATTCATATTTCAATTACAGATTTTAAATTTGTACAGCCACGAATGTGATAATTAGGTCTTTCGACCTTTCTGTGGAAAAAATGAAATTGTTCAGCATGTTTGAGATTATTATTGCTTTGAGCCGCCTTATGTTTTTGAGTTTCAAGATATTTTATCGAAAAGTTCTATAGCCTATGAAAAAATTAAGATATTTTTGCAGTTGACCTTGCGTAAATGATCTTTGACCCTTCCAAGAGTTAACTTTTGACCTTGAAATTAAGGTCAAGGTCCTTCAGAGTTTGAAATAAAACTCTTTTATTTACTCCTTTGTTTTTCAATATCCATGCATATACGCTCGTATATATTTGATTGTAGCCTTTTAAAACCACAAACCTTACCTTTGAAACATGCAACTATCCTAAAAACGAAAACCCGTCTTTTTCCTGTGAGTGAGGGTTTGTGTGTGAGGGTGTGTACGTGGGGGGTTGGGGATGGAGGGTGGTGGTTGGGTTGGGTGGATGGTAGGGTGTAAGACAACAACTCTTTCCTATAATAGATAATTTTCTTTTAATAGATAATACATTGATATATTATACATGTAATACTCTGTATCGTTTTTAACGGGATCATATTTTCAGAGAGAAGGGGGGGCTCAAGTAGACTTTTCTGATAAAAATGACCGTTTTCCCTCGTTAATTGTCGTTGTTGTCGTCGTCGTAAAATTTTCACGTTTCCATTTTCTATTCAAGAACCACTGGGCCAATTTCAACCAAATGTGACTGACACAAAGTAACCTTGGATGAAGGGGATTCAAGTTTCTTCAAATGAAGGGTTACATGTTGTCTTTCAAGGGGAGATAATTATGAATTAGTCAAACATTGATGGCATCTTTTAAAAATCAGCTTCTCAAGAACCGCTTGGCCAAGAAAGATGAAACTCAATTGGAAGTATCCTCAGGAAGGATAAATTCAAATTTGTTCAAATCATGACCACCTAGGGTAGGGTGGGTCCTACAATGCCCGATCAAAGTTTTACATATATAGGAATTATAATAAAGGAAAAATCTTTACAAAATCTTCTTCTCAAGAAAAGAAAAGCTTTGATTGGTGATATTTACATGGATGCATCCTGAAGTTGATTGTTCAGATCATGACAGCCGTGGGTATAGGCTGGGGCTGCGCAATGAAATTTTACATAGAAATATGAAAAAAAAATCTTTTTATAAATCTGCTTTACAAGAATACTACAATCCATGATTAGTGAGATTTATAATGATTTTTGTGCAAATCATAGCCCCAGGTAAGGGTGGGGCCACACTTGGGCGGCAAAGTTTTACTTAAGAAAAAAAAATCCTTTTCTTAATTAAGAATGGCAAAGTTATTGATATGGAGTGAGACATCCTCAATTACTGAATTACATGTAGAATATGCCCCTCTCTTCCTCCCCTTCCAGATCCACCCATGAAAAAAAAGTGAGAGCGAAGCAGACCGCAAACGGCAAACTCTTAATTTCATTGCGAATTGTTTTTTAATGGCCTAATGATTTGAGTGAAAATCTAGTTTGATATATTGTACGACTTGTCAAATATCGGGTCAATTTTACAGAACGACTAATTCCAGGTACGATTTGTTTGAAAATTGACTTCGGCTGTCGATCAGATTTTCTCATTGATTTTTATATAAACTGAAGATGACTGCAGCTGTTCCTTGGACGAGGAGAACGTGTGTTTTGCTGACAGGTCTCTTTTTGTTGTACTTTCAGATTTTATTGCAGAACACGCTTCTATGCATCGCTGACATTTTTTCTGCATTTGTCGTTCTTGCAACAGACGACGTTTTAGGGGTTTGTTGCTAGCCAATATTGCAAATGCTGGCGATCCACCAAGAATGCATAAATTATAATTCATGACAACTAAAAAGAAATGTATGTTATACTTTTCTGTAAATAGATAATGTAAAAGCGATGAAATTATTGCACCCTAATTGATTTTTCCTGTGATGTGTGTAAAGTGAAAGTAAGAAATAATAACCATTGCCATTGGTATATTTGTACACTTGCCAAATTATGATAAAAAAATTTGATTATCTTTGCTGATTGCATAATTAATGTACTAAAGAGTTTTCATAGTGCACAAGATCCAATTGATATGAAATGACATCAGCCCCTATAATTATAGAGCACTGTTATCAGTTGTTGTTTTTTGACTGTCAGGACTTCATATTTTGTATATACATCATTACATGTACAGGAAAGACTTAACTGTCAGGTTAGCCTTCATTTGTCAAAAATTCATATTGAAATTGAACTGTAGGAGAAACTAACAAATTATTTCTAGTACGTACGTGACATAAAGATTGATGAAATTACAAAACACTTCTTCATTGCAAGCTAAGCCATTGGTTTTGTGTCCTTCCTATTTCTAAAACTCATGGCTTATAATGATAACAGCTGTTAATTATTATTATTTTGTTTTTGTAGAATTTATTTTTCCCCTTTGGTATGACTCAAGTTGATGGTGTACATTTAAAAAAAAGATTATTTTGACTATGGTAATTGAAAGTTAGTTGATTTTCTTACTGTAGAGAAATGGCAGTGTTCCAACTTAAATGATTTTACTAGCATTTAATATTGATCCTCTTTACTGATTAAGATAATTGATAAAAGTAAATATTGTTGAAGATAGGTTACATTTGTAAGTCGATCGATTTTATCAATTGTCAGCATCTTTACTTTCTTATGTTACATTGCTTATAGCTATTTCCCCCTGTGTCGCATATGGTACTTGTTCGTACTAATTGTAATTTTACATGGGCAACAATTTAGATAAAAAAAAATTTAATTTGACCTACACATAAGTGAAAGTAAAGTTCATAGAAAATTGAAATGTGCAGATATGTAGGTTTTGTGTAAAGGTTAAAGTCAAAAATAGAAATGGTTGTTATTTCACATACATAGTACACTGTACCTAAATTATGTTATGATCATGGCTTTTAACTTATGTTTCAGTCAGGAGCAGTTGTATATCTTAGCAGAGTGCCATGATTAAGGATCGACTGGTTAATTTAATTAACGAGTATATTGGCGAGTTTGTGGAGAACATCAATCATGATAACCTGAAATATAGTGTCTTAGGGGGTAAGTTATGTGTATATGATTGTACAGACTCTGAGGTGGATCCAAGATTCTCGAAGAGATATTTAAATTTATAAATTACCATCTCATAACCCTTTATGATAACAATGTTTTGCTGTAATGAAAAGAAAGAATAAATGTAGTATATATTTATTCAAAATCTGAACATAAATTTTGGTAAATTTAATATTTTGAAAGAAATTTAAATGCTGAAAATGTGCATGCTTAATAAAAAATAAATATTTTTTTCTTTAAGGTAATGTTGAACTCAAAGATTTGGTTCTGAAACCCAGAGCAGTGGTAGGTATTGAAAATATATGTCATTTTCATCTTACATTTTACAATGATATTTTGCATTAAGTTCATTTAAATTGCTCCATTTTCATTTCATCATAATCATAATAATACATTTCTCTACATGCTTTGACTGTGAAGTAACAACCATGCATGATTATGATATGTTAAGCATTTTACTTGTGAAAAAATTTTAATCTGTCAAACAAAATGTCAATCAAAATGTTAACTACAGTAAAACTCGTTTAGTATGAACACGGATATTGCGAATTTACGGATATAGCAAAGTCATCTTGGATCCCCAGCTATATAAATTTAATGAATTTCTTATGCGGTTATAACAAATTACGGGTATAGCGAAGTCATCTTTGATCCCCAGCTATATAAATTTAATGAATTTCTTATACGGTTAAAATGGATTACAGATATGACAAAAAAATTTCATAGGTCCCAGTGACTTTGTTATAACCGAGTTTTGCTGTATACAATCATGTAAAATCATTTATTTAAATTGCTATTTTTCTTCCTCAGTACACCATATAACAACATTTTTATTTTTAGAGATTTCATGAATTCTGTTTAATTTTATATATTAATCTCTTTCTTTTTAGACTGACTTTCTTACACTACAGGTATGAATAAAAATATGATTTTATGTACCATGACTCTATAAAAAAACAAGATTATAAAATTTTCATCTGGACTATGATCAAAGAACACTAAAAAAAAAAACTTGCAGAGTTCATATTAAAATGGCAATTGAACTAACTTCAGTACATTTATCTTTTATAAAGTAATACTATACTTTTAAAGTACTTGTTATATTTTAGGCTATAATGAATTCATGAAACAAAACAAGTTAGTTATTTTTTTCTTTTTTAGTTTGGCAAGGAACAAGCATTTGAGGTGAAAGTAGGACACTTAGGTAAATGCTTTATGATAAGTATTGATAGCTGTATATTTTTGTCACTCACACATTAAGTAAAAATTCTGTTAAAAAAACCCATTAGATATATTTACCAATTTAACAGACTACATTCGTCTCTCAATACCATGGGGGAATCTATTTGGAGGGACAGAAGTCCGCCTGGAGCTGGACGGACTTTATATTCTACTGAGTCCGGTTACCATGGACTCCTACAACAAACAGACAGTAGAGGAGATGGAGCAGAAACTCAAACAGGCCATGCTCAAGTCACTGGATCCCTCAGTCCTACAGAAAGTCTGTGAGTATCACTCAATTAATGCAACAGGCCATGCTCAAGGCACTAGATCCCTCAGTCCTACAGAAAGTTTGTGAGTATCACTCAAACAGGCCATGCTCAAGGCACTAGATCCCTCAGTGCTACAGAAAGTCTGTGAATATCACTCAGTTAACTCGAACAGGCCATGCTCAAGTCACTGGATCCCTCAGTCCTACAGAAAGTCTGTGAGTATCACTCAAACAGGCCATGCTCAAGTCACTGGATCCCTCAGTCCTACAGAAAGTCTGTGAGTATCACTCAGTTAACTCAAACAGGCCATGCTCAAGTCACTGGATCCCTCCGTCTTTCAGAAAGTCTGTAAGTATCACTAAGTTAACTCAAACAGGCCATGCTCAAGGCACTAGATCCCTCATTGCTACAGAAAGTCTGTGAGTATCACTCAATTAACTCAAACAGGCCATGCTCAAGTCACTGGATCCCTCAGTCCTACAGAAAGTCTGTGAGTATCACTCAATTAATGCAACAGGCCATGCTCAAGGCACTAGATCCCTCAGTCCTACAGAAAGTTTGTGAGTATCACTCAAACAGGCCATGCTCAAGGCACTAGATCCCTCATTGCTACAGAAAGTCTGTGAGTATCACTCAGTTAACTCAAACAGGCCATGCTCAAGTCACTGGATCCCTCAGTCCTACAGAAAGTCTGTGAGTATCACTCAATTAATGCAACAGGCCATGCTCAAGGCACTAGATCCCTCAGTCCTACAGAAAGTCTCTGAGTATCACTCAGTTAACTCAAACAGGCCATGCTCAAGTCACTGGATCCCTCAGTCCTTCAGAAAGTCTGTGAGTGTCACTCAGTTAACTCAAACAGGCCATGCTCAAGGCACTAGATCCCTCAGTCCTACAGAAAGTCTGTGAGTATCACTCAGTTAACTCAAACAGGCCATGCTCAAGTCACTGGATCCCTCAGTCCTACAGAAAGTCTGTGAGTATCATTCAGTTATCTCAAACAGGCCATGCTCAAGGCACCGGATCTCTCAGTCCTTCAGAATGTCTGTGATTATAACTCAGTTAAATCAAACAGGCCATGCTCAAGTCACTGGATCCATCAGTCCTTTAGAAAGTCTGTGAGTATCACTCAGAATCTGTGAGTATCACTCAGAATGAACTCAAACAGGCAATGGTCAAGGCATTAGATCCTTCAGTCCTGCAGAAAGTCTGAGAGTATCACTTAAAAGAGTTAACTCAAATAGGCTGTACGTGTTCAAGGCACAAGATCATTTAGTCCTACAGAAATTCTGTGAGTATCACTCAGATTAGTTAACTTAGTTTGTGAAATCATGTATTACTCAGACAGAATAGTTTACTCAAATAAACTGTGCTTAAGGCACTGGGTCCTTCAGTCCTACAAAAAGTCTGCAAGTATAACTCAAAGGAGTTAACTCAAATAGACAATGCTCAATTCACTAAATCCTTAAGTCCTTCAGAAAGTCTGAAAGTATTACTCGATAGTTCACTCAAACTGTTATGCTCAAGGCACTGGATTTAGTCTAATAGAAAGTCTGCAAGTATTGCTCACAATGATCAACTCAAACAGGTTATGCTCAAGGCCAGTGCTCCAAGTCACACTTGCTCTCAGGTCGCCAAATTGCCACCTAAAAATTTTTTTGGTCGCCATTTCAGAATTTCTGGTCGCCATAATCAAATATTTCACTCGCCATAAAAAAAATACATTTTGTGAATAAAACTTGATAATTTAAATAAGGATATGTATTATGTCTTTATTATATCATAGATTGCTTATTACTGTGACCATAAAAATTTGCTAGGTTGAATGACAAATTTTTATTGAACACATGTACCCTTATGGTTGTACAGAAGAAAACAAGTAATCTAATTACAGAAATAAAATTTTATCAAATGAAAATACAAGCTTGACAGCTGTTGAGACAGAACCTTGTCTGCTGTTTGTCATGTCTACTTACTACTACGTACCTAACCCATTACACAGTCATTATAAATGCCGCCAAAACACTGATCTTTATTAGCATAATAATACAACCATGATTCATTATGATATGCAAGCAATTGATCAAATGCTTCAATAACAAGATTGGATCTTTGAAAGTGTACGAAGTTTAGATGCCATTCTATCAGGAACATTATTTGTCCACGTCTCTGGTTCAGGTTCTATCAAACTTTGTACAGCAAGCCATCATAACATTATGTGATCCAAGTCCATGCAACGCTTTGTAAAGTGTATTTAAGTATATGTCTTCAAACATTTTCTTGATAGAGAATCTTTACAAATGAAATAGATCCCGATCTTAAAAATTGGACGTTTCCAGCCCAAATTTTCTCAGTCGCGAAAATGCGAGTGTGTTTTCATTTCTAGTCGCAAAATCAATTTTTTGGTCGCAAATGCGACCATTTTAGTCGCAACTTGGAGCACTGAAGGCACTGTATAGTTCACTCCCACTGAAAGTTTGTGAGTATCACTAAAAACAGTTATATCAAACAGGCCGTTTACTGGTTCCCTCAGTCCAGCAGAAAATCTGTATCACTGACTACTTAAGTTTGGAGTTGTCAGCTCCTTCTCAAACTGAGATTGCACCAGGCACAGGTTCCTTAGTCTGAGTTTACTTAGAAAAATTACATCAATCGTGTCATATGAAAGTATAAAAATTTCATTTAATATCTAAATTATGTTAACTTTATGTATGAACTTATCATTTAAAATTCAAAATTTTATTTGCAGCTAAGGAGGCCGAGAAACACCCTGGTCTGTTTGAAAAGATTGGAAAATACATACTGAACAACATTCAGGTATGTACAGTTATTTAAAGAAAGCAGTCCTAAACATATAAAAGTTTTGGCAATAATTCTGCAATGTTACTTTTTGCATTTGAATAATTGAACTATTATACCAGATTAGTTATAATCTTGTACATGGATGGAGTGCAAGTATTTATATTGTTTTACATTTTAACATTCAAAAATGGAATTTAAATGTTCAACTCCAATATTTTATCTAAATTAATGTATAATTATATATATTTCTTTCTTTCAGATAAAAATAAGTAATGTACACATTAGATACGAGGATACAGTGTCAAACCCCGGCACTCCGTTTGCTGCGGGGGGAATTCTGGGAGGGCTGTATGTATTTACGACAAACGACAGATGGGAGGAGGTGGAGCTAGACAGCACGGCCAAAATCCTACACAAGGTAACATCATGTGTATAGTAAAAATCTTACACAAGGTAACATCATGTGTATAGTAAAAATCTTACACAAGGTAACATTATGTGTGTAGTAAAAATCTTACACAAGGTAACATTATGTGTGTAGTAAAAATCTTACACAAACACTCTAACGATTTTGTCCAAAATGTACATACACAAAGTAGAATAGTCATGTAGTAAATATACAAAAATAGCAAAAATTAAATGACAGGAATTTTTCGGGGTAGGTGTGTTGTACATCCTAGGTACCTGTAAAGTGCGAAACGAAATAGAAACAAAACGAAACGAAACGAACTGAAACGAAATGAAATCTGCCAAAACGAAACGAAATCTTCCGAAAAGAAACAGAACCTATCCAAACGAAACGAAATCAAGATGAAACGAAATCAAAACGAAACCTACCGAAACGAAAAGAAACAAAACTTTCAGAATGTTTATATGGTCTATTTTTACTTCATATGAAATTTATATAGTTCAAGCACCACAGGCTATTGTTTCGCTTCAAGTTCATACATAGGTGTCGGAAGGAAATTGAAAGTGGGGGTTAAAGAACAAGGTAAACCCCAGTTTTCAATGCCTATATATTAATATATATCTTTGCCAAAAAATGGGGGGGGGGGGCTTACCCAACCACCCCCATCCCGCTTCCGACGCCTATGTCATATTTTGTTAATGTCTTACTGAATAATTTACTACAAGAGTGACATCGTTTGCTTTGAGACTTTTTTCTTGTCAGTTAAATCATTTTAGACGTCTCTGGTAAAGCCTCTTTATTGTAAACCACTCATTTCTTTCTCGAAAATTACCTCGATAAAAATATGACCGTATGTACGTAGAAAGGATACACAAGATTCCGGTTGGAGTTGCATGTATAATTGAACGGAAAAACCAGACACCTCGGAATGGAATATTAATACTCTAAGTCTCTGGTTTATCCTATGTTATAAGACATTCGCAATACAACAGTAAATTGACTTTATTTCGACCCGTACAAAAACGAGCCTTTACATGTAACACATCAATTTTGATAGATAAAAAGACTGAAAATAAGAGTAAGTTATAAAAATTATTGAAATTATACATGTATAGTACGCTCGTGCATATTTGCAGCTGGCAAACATGTAAATACATCATTTATCTGAGAAGGGTGCATAATCAGTAATTAAATTATTTTTATGTTAACAAGTGCTTGAACTATATAAATTTTATTTGAAGTAAAATAAAAGTCCACATGCAGTTACACATATAAAGAATTATATACATGTACCTTAATTTAAAAAAAAAAAATATTTTGATAGTTTTGTTTCGTTTCGGCAGGTTTCGTTTTGATTTCGTTTCGTTTCGTGTTGATTCCGTTTCGTTTCGGTAGGTTCCGTTTCATTTCGGTAGATTTCGTTTCGTTTCGGCAGATTTCGTTTCGTTTCAGTTCGTTTCGTTTCTATTTCGTTTCACACTTTACAGGTACCCTGTACATCCTTAAATCCTACAGAGCTTCAAAAATTTCATATGCACGCAGTGCTTATAATGATATTTGATTTTTGTTGTTTTACAGCTGGGTAAGGTGTCAGATTTTTCCCTGTATTGGAATTCACGGCTCGGTAGTAGTGATCTTGTGGGAGGAGAAAATCTTGTTCAGTCGGGTGATTGGAAGGTAAGGGTTTGTAATTTTCAGTGTTCAAGACTTACAGGGCATGCAGTGAGATGTTATTTCTGTGTTTATTTTTTTGTGAAAAATCTTTAAAGTAATATATCATATTGTATACATTGCCTAATGTTTAATTTATTGTGTAATTTTTACTTAGTACATGTATAATAAATGATACACAATCCATGGCCATAATATTTTAGGTCACTTGAGTAAACTCAGGTGACCTATTGCTATCCGTTTTTGTCCGTCGTCGTCCGTCATGCGTCGTGCCTCGTGTGTTAACATTTGGACATTTTCAGTTTCTTCACTGCAACCACTGAACCAATTTCAACCAAAATTGGCACAAAGCATCTATGGGTGAAGGGGAACAAAAATTGTGAATTTCATGATCCCTGCCCCCCTGGGGCCTGAGGGGTGGGGCCAAAACCTTTAAAATTAATGCAATCTTTAAAAATCTTCTTCTTTACTCCTGGACATCAAGCAGTCAAACTGTTTGCATGATTGTAATCAGCATTGAGTCCTCTACCAAAATTGTGAAATTCATGGCCCTGGGGTCAGGGGTTCAAGTGCTAGGGCGGGGCTAAATAAGTATATAGTGAAAATGCATTATTTCTTTGAAAGTCTTCTTCTCTGCTCCTGGGTATTAAATAAACCAACTAAGTACATAGTTATGATGAGAAAGAGTGCCTCTACCAAAATTGTGAATTTTATAGCCCCAGGGTCAGGGGTTCTGGTGTTAGGGCGGGGCTCTATTGATTATATATAAGTGAAAATACATGATTTCTTTGAAAATCTTCTTCTCTGCTCCTAGGTATTAAATAAACTAACTAAGTGCATGTTTATGATTAGCAAGAGTGCCTCTACCAAAATTGTAAAATTTATGGCCCCAGGGTCAAGGGTTCTGTTTTTTTTTGGGGGGGGCTCTATGGATTATATAGTGAAAATACATGATTTCTTTGAATATCTTCTTCTCTGCTCCTAAGTATTAAATAAACTAACTAAGTGCATAGTTATGATGAGCAAGAGTGTCTCTACCAAAATTGTGAATTTAATGGCCCCAGGGTCAAGGGTTCTGGTGTTGGAGGTGGGGCTCTATTGATTATAAAGTGAAAATACACGATTTCTTTGAAAATCTTCTTCTCTGCTCCTAGGTATTAAATAAACTAACTAAGTGCATAGTTATGATGAGCAAGAGTGCATCAACCAAAATTGTGAATTTTATGGCCCCAGGGTCAAGGGTTCTGGTTTTTTTGGGGGAGGGGCTCTATTGATAATATAGTGAAAATACATTAAATCTTTGAAAATCTTCTTCTCTGCTCCTAGGTAATAAATAAACTAACTAAGTGCATAGTTATGATGAGCAAGAGTGTCTCAACCAAAATTGTGAATATTATGGTCCCAGGGTCAGGGGTTCTGGTGTTAGGGCGGGGCTCTATAGATTATATAGTGAAAATACATGATTTCTTTGAATATCTTCTTCTCTGCTCCTAAGTATTAAATAAACTAACTAAGTGCATAGTTATGATGAGCAAGAATTCCTCTTCTAAAATTGTGAATTTTATGGCCCCAGGGTCAGGAGTTCTGGTGTTAGGGTGGGGCTCTATTGACTATATAATGAAAATACTGTAAACGTGGAAATTTTGACAATGTTCTAATTTTGACGATTTTTCTTTCCTCATCAAAATTTACACTCGTTAAATTTCGCATCATATATATAGCGTCACAACATACATAGACTATTGTACAACAATACGCTTAATTTTCCCGGCTTTCCCGTATTAAATCTAGATCAAAGTTACTGTTAATTTCTTTTGTATTTAGTTATGAATACATAGAGTTATATATAATCACATTTAAAAAAAAAACATTAAATCTAAACTAGTGTATCAAACACTGCTTGCGTAACTTAGCCTAATTATCACGCCGTGTTTTACTGCTTATAATTAAAACAAATTACAAGAGGTCAATTTATTTAATCAAATCTTTCACACTTAAATAGTTTGTACAATCTTACACACTGTAGACACTAGTTGTCTGTACAAAAATTAAATTTTAGTGATTCCGACGCTGCCTTTGTATCCCCGAGAATTCAAAGATACTTAACTCTTGATTAAATATTTTGTCAAAATTAACACTCGTCAATTTTCATAAACAAAAAGTCATCAATTTTTCAACTCGTCAATATAACCACGTTTACAGTACATTAAATCTTTGAAAATTTTCTTCTCTGTCCCTGGGTATGAAGCACTACCTATATACAGTAGTTATGATGAGCAAGAGCCTTAATCTTGCAGAATTGTAAATTTCATGGCCTCAGGTTCAAGGGTTGGGGGGGGGGGGTGCTCTACTTATAAACTGAAAATGAATTTATTGTTTGAAATCTGCTCCTTTGTATTTATAAAACATTTATTTATTTTTTGATAGGCAATTTTAAGGGTGCCTTTTTAAAATTTGTGCAATGTGTGGACCTAGGATCAGGGGTTTATGTCACAGTGATAGGGGCACTACTATTTATTGCTGAATATTACTGATTAGATGGAATGCTTTTTTGTTCCCCTACCCTGCGCATGGGTATTCAGTAACCAAGCTAAGCAATTGCTAAATGTATTGTTATGATGATCAATGGTGCCTCTTTCAAAATTGTGAATGCCATATAGCATCTGGCTTAAAACATGAATCACATGCAATAACTGGTAAGTTGTTGCATAATGCTCAGGTGACCTATAAGGCACTTGGGCCTCTTGTTATATCTACAGAGTCTGTTGAAGCAATCCATTAGGTCTAAGATGATTTCAAAAGACAAATTTTCCTCAGGTAATTCTTTTTCTTATGATTAGTGTAATGACATCAATAGCAAGAAATTATTAAAAGAGGTTCAATTATTTCTGGCGTGCAAATAAATGTTAGTTTGCAGGAGCACACATTGATACATGTATCTGAAATACCATGCCAAAAAAAGATGAAAGTCACATCCACTATTGATTTTCTTATAAATATATTTTGAACTCAATATTTTATATTCTTGAATATCTTGAAGGTTTCTCTTTGTCACATTGAATAAATGTTATCAAAGTTTTACTTAAGGCATACTTTATAAATATTGTTCCACACTTCTGTTGTACATGTATTTTATTTTCTCCTCTTGGTTATCTAGTGCTGACTCCATTTACTGCTGAGGCCAAGGTTATTCTGTATAACGTGGACGACTATAAGATGCCTAGGCTGTATATACAGTTATCTATAGGGGACGCTACCGCCAAGGTGTCACATAAACAGGTACGTAAACAGATTGAATCATTCTCTCAAAATCAAATGGCAGTACATTAAACTGGTAAATCCTGTCACACAAACAGGTATGTTCCCTGCTCATCCCTGGCAGTTCGCTTTAAGCATGTTTTACTGTATTATAAACTGTTCTGCTTGCAGCAGATTGAACTGCATGCAATATGTCATTGGTTTGACTGACACTTTCAAGATGGAACTTTTTTTCCATTACATGATTAATAGAAATCAATTCAGATTTCTTGCACACCTAAGCTGCATTAAATGTGAATCTATTCTCTGATCTTGCAGTATTTGAGTGTCACAAGATGGCTGGAATTTTCCAAAAGGCTGGAAGTGAATCGACGATACAGGAAATTCCGCCCCACAGTATCTGTGAAGAAGAGTCCAAAGTCCTGGTGGAGATATGCCTATGACTCAATCGTGGAGTTTAATATCAAACCATACACATGGCCTCAGATAGTCCAGTACAAGTGAGTCTAGATCTTTTTGCTTTTTAAGTTGTCTACACAAACTGATGTACATTTATATGAGATCAAGAAAAATCATTAGAAGGGAAAATGTCAAGTTGATGGAATAAATTGAAAAAATAATAATTAATTAGAAAATCTTTGGTCCCAGAAACATTAATTTCTTCAAAAGTTATTGTTATGCAAAACATAAATTTCATTTAGAATGTTTATGTAGTAATAGTCTTCAAATTCAGAATGGTTTTGAGAAAAAGGTGTCCTTATTGTCAAGATTTTAAAATAAACTATAAATCTTTTAAGTCTACACACTTGAATCTTGTTTTGTGTTAAAATGATATCAGATATAAAACCATATATAATGTAGTTTCTTACTATTTGCTAAACATTTCATGGGCATATTGTCATTGATGAAATATGATGTTTCTGTTTGAATACTTGTAGGCAAGACTATGTAAAATACTGGCAGGTGTACAAACAACACCTGGAGTCTCCCAAAGACCAGGGAATTAAACAGAAGGTTGAACAGCTGGAGAAAACAATGGACGTCACCAACATACTGAGGGCCAGGACGGAGGCTAGACTCAAGGTAAAATAACCACAGGATCATAAGGGGAAAGCATTCAAAGGAAAGTCAATAAGATACTGATGTTTTTGTGAATAAAACTAATGTGTTATTTTCACATGAATCAAAGGCTAATGTAGTAAGATGATCACAATATCAAGGTCAAAGGTCATGAAGGAGGTCAAGGATCCAAAATTGTTTGTGCCTGGATTAACTGAAAAGTATTGTGAAAATGTGAGATTAAAACCACAGGAAACATTGGGCTTAATATTGTAACAGGAAGGGAGAAAATGTATGGCTGGACTGGGAATAGAAACAGGGACCCTGCATATCGAGTTAGGTGCTCTACCAACTGAGTTATCCAGGCCGATATCCACGGCCCAAACCATTACATTCCTCCCTCCTTAAATGGTCTTTGCCTTAAAGACACAACCCAGCTTCTTATTACCTTCTGGCAGGACTTTCACCTGCAATTCCAGGGGTGGTCAACGACACCAAATCTGTAACAGGAAGGGAAAAGGGTTGGACCGGGAATCGAACCCAGGACCCCTGTATCTCCAGTCAGGTGCTCTACCTATTGAGCTATCCAGGCCGATAACCACGGCCAAAACCACAAAATATTATAATGTAATTTTAGCTCTGACTTATAGACATGTAATTATGATATGCTTGACTATTTAACTCTAATTATAGAAATATATAAATATTTGCTACTTTGAAACATCAGTATGCATTATCATTGTCATAATTAGTTCGCTCCAGGGCTTATTGCCTTGAGGGAAATTGTGTCCATATACAAACAGATCTTATACTTATTGAAATGTTTTTCCTTTCTAAAATTCAGTATAAAGAAGAAACAGGAGAGAGAGAAAGGAGGAGGAAGGAAGAACTGAAGAAGAGACAGGAGGAGAAGAAGAAGGTGGGGGGAGGGTGGTTCAGCTGGTTCTGGGGAGGGACAGAAGAAGAGGAGTCACTGGATGAACTCACAACAGAAGGTATGTGTAGTGGTAAGGTGGAGGGTAAGGCAGGAGGTGGGTGAGGCTGGGGAAGGGTGGTTCAGATGGTTCTGGAGAAGGACAGAGGAAGAGGAGGAGTCACTGGATGAACTCATCACTGAAGGTACAGGCTTAATAAACTTTGTTCTGTGAAGTCACTTAATTATTTTCAAAGGGAGGGGGTGATTTTTGTTGTTTTCTTGGTACACAGGTACTTTTGTTCTAAGTGAAATTTTTAGTGTGAATGCAGCAATTTATCCCCAATATTGATTTATTAGACTTTCAGCAAGAAGTGATTTTAGCAATTTTATATTGTCAAAATTTTAAGCTGTAGCACCAATTGCTATAACCATTGATACAGAAGGAATTATTAGCAATATTCAGTTTTCAATGGGTAATCTCAAAACTTTTGTTAAAAATACCAAAATTGAACCCTTGCTAAAAATTCTGCTTTGATGGTTCACAGATTCCACAAAACATTACATTGAAGTATATATGTATAACAGTTCATAACTTCTTCGGAAATGGAATCAAATCCCAATTAAAAAAAGATATTTTACTCATACTGTAAAAATTCTTTGAAATTTTCACTAAAAAAGAAGTGATTTTTTTCAGCAACATTTTTTTTTTCACAACAAAGATTTAGCAATAGGCCTGTACACTATGTATTAAAACATGACTAACATTTTCAGAATATAGAACAGATGAATCGTAATACAATTACGGTATATACCGTAAATCTGGAAATTTTTGCTGTAGATAAATTTTTAGCAAATTTGCGAGTGCATTGAATTCGCAAAAATATTTTTCTTAAAGATAAATCACCAATAAGCAAATGTAAACAAAGCAGTGGTCATTCGCAAAATTTTGAAACGTAAAAATTAATCAACAGCATTTTGACCTGAATTCGCAAAATAAAATTGACGCAAAAATTTCCAGATTTACGGTAATAATTAATATGCTGACTTAAACTAGTTTCACAATCTTGTTCACATACTTCTGGCCATCTTGAATTATAAATGTTGCAATAGACCGATATAACAATCTAGAATTGACTGTAAATTTTATAAGAAATTGTAGTATAATTATTGCAACTGTCAGTAACTATTACAATTTAGATATTGGAAACAGACTTCGTTCTATTTTTTATGTAGTTCTTGAAGGAAATACTAAATTAATTTTGTTTATATCAAATTGAATGAAGATGAAAAACAATACCCTGAATATCAATAATAAAAGAATGAAAAAAATAGTTTAATTGGGTGTTTATCATCATACATGTATGTCATCATTATTGTAATAATTGTCAGAAGATCTCAACAACATAGTTTACATTGAGCCACAGCTTGTTCATTTTTCTAAATAAATTCAAATAAAATCAAGATTTTGACTTAAACTCATTTAAATTTGTAGCGTAGAATCTGTATGTGAAATAAATCATGTGTTAATGTTTACATTTTACATCCATGCGATTTAAATGCCTCTGCCTATTTGTGTATACCTTAAAAACAAAAGTTTGTTCAAATTTCTGGATTTTTAGGCTTAAAAGTTTTCTTTTCAATGACATTGTTTATAATCATGGTAAATATAGAAATATGTATAACAAAAAATTCAAGACATAAATTTCAAAAACATGCACAATAATCATATTAGGTTAATTAAGCAATATTTTGTAATTTAAAGTTTAAAATGGATAGCCAAAAAGATTATGGATTATGTACTTGAGTACATTCATTCTTTCAGCACACATGACTACATGTATTTGATTATGTTCACTTCACCAGTATAAAAATCAGGCACAAAGAGGTTGTCTCTGGAGTCTACACATAAACCCCATGGAAACTGTAGCTCACAGTTACGTGTATCAAAGTAACGAAGGAACTGTCCATCCTGACCTATGATGTGAATACGGTTGTTGTCAAAGTCTGTTGTCAGAATCTGACTCTGGCTGTCTGTTGTTATGCTCAATGGATCAAAATTTGATGATTCCTTCTTAGTAAAGAAATGGTAGAATGGTTTTTTGGTAGTAGAGGGATGACCAGTGTATCTAAATCGGAGTTTTCCTGCCTGATTAACCACCACTACTGCATGGGCTCCACAGTCAGCCACACAGATATCCAGGTTCCTATTCTCACAAATGTATTTAGTACTATTGTAATCAGATGAATACAGTGGCTTACCCTTTTCATCAAACTGAATGGTTTGTTTCTCTGTGGAGCCAGAGTAACGGACAACTTTTGATTCTTTATGATCATATCTGACCATGGTAACCAGGAGGTCACCAGAGGATATACTACAGACACCATAAGGTCTCCACCCCTGTAGTCTGATCACTTCCTGTATCTGGTCATTCTTCACTATGTTTACAGTTTTTGTACCACGGTCAGTATAAACTAGATCTCCACTCCTTGTCACTGCTATGTCCTGAGGATTGTTTCCTGATTTTGTTTGGATTGACTTCAGTAAGTCGCCGTAAAGGTTGTAGAGTTTCATGGTTTTGTTATACCCATATGTCCAGATTTCTTCATCACTTAGACAGGAAACCCCATATAGTTCAGTTTGTTCAGTTTCTATGGTGTCAAAGAGCTCTGGTTCATCAAGCAGTTGTTTGACTGGAGGACAGGATACATTTACTAAGTCCTGTAGACTTTTGAAATGATGTCGCTTATGTTTCTCAGAGATGACACATTTGTGACAGACTGAAGTATTGCAATCTTCACAGTGCATTTCACAGTTCTCTTCAGAATGAATTTTGCATTGAGGGTACACAAGTTTGGATCTTCTCAAAGCAAAAGGCACCACATCATGTTTCTTAGAGGCATCAGAGGTGTGTTCCACCACACAATCCTTACACAGATTCATGGGACATAAAATACAATACATATTTTGTACAACTCTATCTTCACAGAGGTCACATCTAAGGATGTCCTGGGCAGAATATCTGGGGTCCATTATATAAGAGTCTTTGAAATGCTGGAAATAATAAAACAAATCACTTGTATATCATTGTGTGAATTATCTTGTATCACAGCTACACAGATTTTGTATAACCATTGATATTAAACAGACACACCTCTAAATTTTATCTGCATTTACGTATTTAATTCTATATTTTAATCTTAAATTGCAAATACATAGGTACATCACATTAGCTCAATAGATTTTTAAAAAAGGAAGATATAAATAGAACAATTAAGAAATGAAAGTTTAGAAATTTTACATAAATATAAAGAAAGCTAAACATCTAGCTTGTTTATCAACATGTTGATCAGGTAATCCTTGACCAAATTTAATTTTTTTTTATCCTCTTAAGTCAAGACTTTAGGTTTTACACAAGGAAAAAATTTCACTATATATTACTAGTATATAGCTTGAATTAAATTCAATTTGATAATTAACTAGATACGATCTCGTTGCGAGCAACGAGAGGTCTTCCGTCCGATTCAGGAAAAAAACTTGTATAATCGAACTAAAAAGGGATTCAAAATTTTGATCACAAGGAGGATTGAATCCAGGTCGCCAACGTGAATGCGCCTTTTTTTTCTCTTTTCTCCCCAACGCGCGAACCATTTAGCTATCGGGAATACTGCTTTAAATATACTTGTGTATACTTTTGCAACAGTACACCTGTATAAGAATCATAAAAGGCGGGCCACTATTCATAATTTCGTGTCAAACGCCACGCGTAAATATTCGCACCTTTTCTTTGTACTGATCTATTAAAGAGGTGCAATAGCTTCAAAGAAATTAATTAAATAAAACATTCTTATCACCTTTATTTTATTTCGGCGTTAGGAAAGTATATTTAACACATTGAACACATTAAATATCGTATCTAGCCCAGTAACACTAAAGCAGTGAAACGTAAATTAAGTTTTTTTAAGATTGACACTGAATTGCGACGTACTACTACGTGAGAGTCCAAGTAGTTTTTTGCATTTCATATATCCTTATGTCAGAATGGTTTAATCAAACGCTCAGCTGCCCCCATAAGCCCCTACTCGCGAAATGGCGGAGTTGACAGAGACAGCCACCATCTTGGGCCCGCTTCAGATTTTCAAATATTAATATCTAGAGTTCAGATTAACCAATATTAAAACAACTTATATAGTAAGCATCAATAGAAGTGTCTCTATTAAAATTCCAAAAATAAATAAAAAATATTGAAAAACAAAGAAAGTTGAAAATTTGAACTTTTTGAATCGGCTTCCGGTAGCGACAGGAAGTACTGACGACGAACGAAAAGTTACGTCCTGGAAAGTATTGATCATCATCTATAAACTCTGAAAGTTTCACATTGATATCTTTTACCGTTTTTGAGTTTAATCGTGGACAAAATGTCATTTTAAAATCAGGAAAATGGTCCAAAACTTGGCACCAGAGAGGAATTTCCAAAAACTGTCTTGGAACTTTCAAGAGTATCTTACAACACATCTTTCCTGAAAATTTCATGTAATTCTATCCAGTAGTTGTCGAGAAATCGTGTCAGAAAAATAATAATAATAACTAGAACGATCTCGTTGAAGAACGAGAGGTCTTCCGTCCGATTCAGGGATAAAAAACTTGTAAAATCGAACTAAAAAGTGATTCAAAATTTTGATCACAAGGAGGAGTGAATCCAGGTCGCCAACGTGAATGCGCCTTTTTTTTTTCTCTTTTCTCCCCAATGCGCGAACCATTTAGCTATTGGGAATACTGCTTTAAATATACTTGTGTATACTTTTGCAACAGTACACCTGTCTAAGAATCATAAAAGGCGGGCCACTATTCATAATTACGCCACGCGTAAATATTCGCACCTTTTCTTTGTACTGATCAATTAAAGAGGTGCAATAGCTTCAATGAAATTAATTAAATAAAACATTCTTATCACCTTTACTTTATTTCGGCGTTAGGAAAGTATTTAACACATTGTACACATTACATATCGTATGTAGCCCAGCAACACTAAAGCAGTGAAACGTAAATTAAGTTTTTTAAGATTTACACTGAATTGCAACGTACTACTACGTGAGAGTCCAAGTAGTTTTTTGCATTTCATGTATCCTTATGTCAGAATGGTTTAATCAAACGCTCAGCTGCCTCCATAAGCCCCTACTCTCGAAATGTCGGAGTTGACAGAGACAGCCGCCATCTTGGGCCCGCTTCAGATTTTCAAATATTAATATCTAGAGTTCAGATTAACCAATATTAAAACAACTTATATAGTAAGCATCAATAGAAGTGCCTCTATTAATATTCCAAAAATAAATGAAAAATATTGAAAAACAAAGAAAGTTGAAAATTTGGACTTTTTGAATTGGCTTCCGGTAGCAACAGGAAGTACTGACGACGAACGAAAAGTTGCGTCCTGGAAAGTATTGATCATCATCTATAAACTCTGAAAGTTTCACATTGATATCTTTTACCGTTTTTGAGTTTAATCGTGGACAAAATGGCGTTTTAAAATCAGGAAAATGGTCCAAAACTTGGCACCAGAGAGGAATTTCCAAAAACTGTCTTGAAACTTTCAAGAGTATCTTACAACACATCTTTCCTGAAAATTTCATGTAATTCTATCCAGTAGTTGTCGAGAAATCGTGTCAGAAAAATAATAATAATAATAATAATAAGAAACAGAGCAATAACTATAAGGTCTTCCGTGAAGACGGAAGACCTTAATAATAATAATAATAATAGGAAACAGAGCAATAACTATAAGGTCTTCCGTGAAGACGGAAGACCTTAATTAAACTCTCAACAGAAAATTCACGGAAGAGAAAATTAAGATTATTACCCCAAAAATTTGAGATAAGAAAAAAACCTTTATGTCGCTTTTAAGAAAGAAAAACTACATGTAACAGTATAAACTTACCTACCAGGAAATACAATTATGGGTTTCACGTATTGATTTAAACAGCCAGGTACACACCAACCAGGAAGTTACATCATGTGTATCTAATAAAAGAGTTCCCTTTAACTCGGTTGGGTAATTCTGCTAAAGATATTTTTAGTACATGAGTCTTAATTAAAGATTTTAGGGCTAAAAAATGCCAAAAATGAAAAAAAGAAAAAGAAATTTTCTCTACATTTACATATATGCATACACTGTATAGTACTATAATTGACTAAGTTAATTCATTTTGATTGGCTATTATTAACTATAGTTTACTATAGTATTTTTGTTGGGGTGGGATCAGGTGCAATGGAGGAGTGAGCATCCACTACTGACCGGTCACACCCGCTTTGTGCTTATTTTCATTATAGGGAAATAATTAGGAACCTGCTCCGATTATCTTTTCTTTAGAGGGCGCCACAGGCAAACACGGTCCTGTATCGGAACACCCTCGCGCCTTATCAGTAGTTACCGATCGAAGAAAAACGTAAACAATCTGCTGTCAAACACATGCTCGTAAAACATGCCTGAAACTTGTTGTTGTGTGCCGAATTGTAGTAATCGGGGTGGCCATATATTTCCAACAGATCCGTTAAGAAGAAAAGCATGGATACACGCAATAAAACGTGGTGAAACTCGTTTTCAAAGCTGGACTCCGTCAACTCATGCTGTTGTTTGCAGAGCACATTTTAAATCAGACGACTATTTGACTGAAACCCAGCATGGTAACAATATTTATTTATTTATTTTGAAATCTTTGATAAGCATGTGCAAAGTAATGTTAATAGATTTTATTCTGAGCAATGTTTATGCCTTATTTGCTTAGATGAAATGCACTAAAATATCGAATCCCTTGTTTACCTCTCATACGAAGTAATCTGATAACGTTACAGACACTGCCACATGCAGACTCCCCACTGACAACTTCAATTACTGGTCATTTATTACAAACGCATTATCTTTTAACAATATAAACACAAGGCATGTCTAAAAGAACACATGCTGTTGCCTGATAATTTATGCATATCTACCAGTACAAGATACTGTGTTTTGACATTGATGTCTAATTAGCACCCTGCTTAAAAACAAATTTGACCTGTTTAGTTGAATTAATAAACACATGGGCATGTTTTGTAACATCAATTTTATAACAATAATACTTGTAATAATAAAAATATTTTAGTAAATTTATATTTGTTTTATTTGCTTTAAAAAGTTAGTTCAAATTATAAATTAATTATTTAATAAATAATCTAGTACTATGAACAAGTATTGATATATTAAATAATTTAATTCTTAGGAACTACTCCTTTAAGTAAAAGATTGAAGAAAACTGCAGTGCCAAGCATTTTTCCCTGGGTAGAGCCAAGTCCACATTCACATGAACGAGCCGACAGAGCCAAGTCCAGAGGCATCAAACGAAAACTAGCAGAAGAATTTTCTGCTTCGTCTTCCATAGATGAATTCATCTATACATCAGCTGATGATCTGCAAGTATCCGAGGAAATTGTATCTAACTCTACCCAAATTTTGGCTGAAGAAATTCAAGTCACTGTTCAGAAATCTGACGTTAAATTTTTTGATGTACAGACACAAACTCCTCGGTATCCCCCAATGAGTATTGAAAACTTTACAAATGATGATGCCGGAGTAAATTTCTATACTGGATTGGAAACTCTAACTAAATTTTATTTTGTTTTAAGAACCTTAGGACCCGCAGCTCACTGTTTGAATTATATTTATCATAAGGTTTCAAACATAAGTGTTCCTGACCAATTTTTCTTAGTCCTCTGCAAGTTACGGCGCCATACGACCAATTTTGAACTTTCAAGATTATTTGGAGTTTCCGAAAAGACTGTATCAAATATATTTTTTACATGGATTTTATTCATGAGTAAGCAATGGCAGGAAATCGACATTTGGCCTACAAAGTATCTTGTAAAATATTACTGTCCATCAGATTTTAAAACAAAATTTCCAAATACTAGAGTGATAATAGATGGCACAGAGTGTCCAATTAAAAGACCAAAGTTACCAAAGCCACAGCAAGCAACGTATTCTACCTATAAAAACCGTAACACGGTAAAAGTTCTTGTAGGAGCGACACCAGGTGGATTAACATCTTATATTTCTACAGCTTATGGGGGATCCACAAGTGACCGTCAAATAGTTGAAAGAAGTAGGCTGTTAGAAATGTGCAATTCTGGAGATTCAATAATGGCGGACAAAGGTTTCAATGTGCAGGATATGTTTGTACACAGGAACATTCAAATAAATACACCAACATTTTTCAAAAAGAAAAACAGAATGTCATGTGCTACTGTGATTGAGGACCGAAAAATATCCAGCAAACGTGTGCACATTGAGAGGATCATTGGACTTGCAAAAACATTCAAAATTCTGACTGAGCCTATGAATAGTTCTGAAACAAAACTTTCTTCAGAAATAATCTATGTTTGTTTCATGTTGTGTAATTTTAAGAATTGCATAGTGCCATCTTATGCATAACTTGGTATTAAAAATGACATAATAAGAGAAAAAAGTCTTTATTTCATTTTTCTTTATTGCAACTACATTTTCCATCATATGTCTTGAAAAAAGTTTTTTCCAATAGAGCAGACTTAAAAAAATCTTCATAGAATTCATTCAATTTTTTCTTCATCTCATCAATAAATTTATCATCCCTTTCTATTGCAAAGAACAAAAAGTCATTGAAAGTATACACAACAAATATACACTCATTTTTCTCTGCACAGTAAAGTTGTCCTTGGACCTGATAGTAATAGTCATGGGTTTTATTCAAATAAAATTTACTTCCAGACTGCTTGATATAAGGAACTGTTTTTGAGGAAATAAAACTGTTTCTTGCCACATATGGACACTTAACTTCAATCAAGGTGTCATCGTCAATAATACCATCTGGGGTTGCTGCTAAATGAGGGGAGTCCAGACTGACACAAATTCCACTATTGTAAACTGTGCGTCCCGAAATTTCCTGGTACTTCTTCACAGCTTCTTTTTCGTATTTTCTTCCATGAAGAATAGGTTTAGCATTAATTTTTTGTGCCTTTGTTGTTAAAAAGTCAGCAAGTTTCACCTTATCAGTTCGATCAGTTGCTTTACATATTCTCCCGAATACCGAAGAATGAAGAGGTTTGCAACGTTCCTCAAACCAAAGGTCGTTGGCCGCTTGTGTAGCTGTTTTTATCATAACTTGACGTGCATTCTCCTCTGAAATTTCTGATACATTTAAAAGTTTCAAATGATTTTCACTAAACGTGTCTTTTAGATAGTCATGGTCCAGGTTGTAAGCTTTCATGTTTACAGGCTCATACAGCTGAAAAATTGGAGTCTTACTAATACCTGGGTAATTCAAGCACACATTTCTAAAGTAAGACTGGTATCCGGGATTGCCTCTAAATTCAACTGGACGAGGGTCATAGTCATTATTGCATACTTCGTCACAGCCTGGCATGTCCAACTGTCTTGCTTTCATAGGGCTTCCTTTATGGGGCTTAGCACGATGAAAAGTTTGTAACCTCTGTGTGCAGGTGAGTTCTGTTTTGTATGTCCCATGCTTAACAAAATCTGCACATGAAAAAAGTACAGCACAGACATGCTTGCAATGTGCATCGGGTCCCATGCCTGCCGCACATTCACATTGAGACTCTATAACACTTCTGTCTTTTCCTATCATAATGTCAACAACATATTTCACAGACTTCATCATTGAAGCTTTTACACTACTTCTAACGAACCAATTTGAATCATGAAATGTCACCCTCACATACTGGATAAACCCATCGTTGTACATATCCCTTCCTTTCTTATCAGTTGTCTTATTAAACTTCGACAAGAAAGTGGAAATTTCTGCCTCTGTGCAACCTGGAAAGGTCTTGTCACCATGAAGGTCCTTGTAGAGTTGTGGATCTGGCGTCATCATCATAAATTCAGGTCCATAAACATCGGTCTTAGCACAATGTGCATTTCTTCTGTAGGCTTCAAGTCTGCAATAAAATAAGCATATTTAATTCTTTTTCATGTATATTTTGAGTGAAACATAGCTGCAACAATCAGGAAATAATAATACTGCTTCATAATAAAAATGTAGAGAAGTATTCTTATTTTACTGCAAGCACCAAGCAATATGAGATCGATGTTAGAATTACCGAGGAAATTCAAGTTAAAAATCTAACACGCTAAAGTTGCAGATTATTTAAGAATTAGTTTCTTAAACGAGGTAATTCTGATATTTACTGTCAATTTGACTTAATGTTAATCTTTTACACACCATTGATAATTATTTACTGTGTTATTAATAATGTTTACTTGGATTTGCATGAAAACATCGTATGTTTATTTACCTCTCCACAAGTTCCCACTTCCTTCCTGATTTCTTTGCTCCAAACTTTTCTAACTCGTTCTTAAGTTCAGGTATAGTCATATCACCACAATTAGATGCCATAGTAAATTAAGGATTGTAACTGAAACGTGTGTGCTTTCCGATATCGTATTCGAGAATGGATGCTGATTATCCATCTTCACAGGTTTTATCACTTTTGTAATGGACCGCATTTTCCTGTGGCGCCCCCTACCGATACAAGATAAGATAACCGACTCCGGTTCCCCATTGTTAGTCATCAATAAAGTGTATAAATGATGGACTAACAATTAATATGAAAAATATCAGTCAGCATTTGACTCAATGATAAATTGTATTTGCTGACAAGTTCGTTATTGTGACCTTAAAACGTACGAAATGATGACTTTAAATGCTGATATTCTTGTTTTATCAATTTGTCAATAATTTACCTTGTTTTAGAAATTGTTTATACCTAGAGCATGCTCTTGCACATCGAATCAACTGAAATATATAAACTCAGTATGCAGATGATGAATGTATATTGCTGTATAAGTAAGGGAAATTGATGATAGAAAAGTTAAATTCATCACATTTATCATAGGGCTTGGTTATTAGACTACTATTAACGTCTTTTTATACGTTAATCTTAAGATTGGACGTATTATGTTATAGGCTTCATTTCCATCCATCTGTCCATTCATCTGTTAGCTTTTCTCATGTCTGGCTCATAACTTTAATTCTATAAGGCCCAGAGTTATCAAACTTTGTCAACTGATACATCTTGGTAAGTGTGTGTCATGCACAAAAAGGAGGTCACTCTAACCTATAATTAAAAAGTTATAGCCAATTATGGAAAAATCCTATTCGGTCCATAACAAGAAAAGTATTAGACTTAGAATTATCAAACTTGGCCAGTTTATACATCTTAGGTGAAAGGTTAGTTGTTGGGACCTATTTTAATAAAAAAAATGCGTCTTTTTACAATTCATTAGCTTATCCTAAAAAACGTAAGAGTATTGAACTATCCTTATTAAAAAGTGTTAAATAAAAAAAAAAAAATATTTTAAAGCATATATACCTGGCAGCAATATAAAACAAATATCTATGTTCTCCCATGAGTGTAATTGTCAAGCACTTCAAGCACTCTTTTGATATAGCTAACTCCGGCTGAGAAATTCCTCTGCATTGCAGTAATGAATCTGGATGAGAGCAGTACTTAAATTACCCTTAAAAATAATTTATTCTTTTTTCTTGTTAGAATGAGGTCATATACAAGTTTATAAAGTTTTTAAAATAAATACCCCCTCCCCCACTAAACATTTTAAAGACAATGAAACTAAAAACTGTGATTTCCAGTATAAGGTACCTTAAATTTATCATCATAAGGAAAAACATAGTTAATGAATTCATTCAAAATATTCCTAAGGAAAAATATCTTATAATGAACTAGTAAGATAGTGAAAAAAAATTCGCTAAACTGGCTAAAAAACATCACTGAAAGGTGGCGGAAAGGTCACTGAAAGTTGACGGAAATGTGTTTGCTGAATGGTGAATGAAAGGTATCTGAAATGTGAGTGAAAGGCAACTGAGAAGTCACTGAAATGTGTATGCCATTCAGTGGCTGAATGGCCACTAAAAGTCACTGGAAGCCGCCTTTCAGTTTTAACTGAAAGTACAAGTTTCTTCCTGTGCTCAGTTAACTTTCAATTCTGATCTGATTTGTGCGTTTCCTAGCCGATATTCTATGGTGGGCGATTTGGCTCCTGGACCTCTTGTTATACCTCGTGACCTTGAACTTGAATTTTGACTTATTTTTCAAAAAACGTTTACTTTGTCATAACTTTTGAATGAAAATAGATAGGGCATTCACTTAGACAGTTGTATTGCCTGTGCAAGACCTGTGTAAATATACTATGATTTTGACCCCCTTGACCTTGTGAAGTTTGAACTACATGTATTTTCAAACAAATTAAAAACTTGATATTGACCATAACTTATTAATGAGAAGCGAAAGGGCTTTCATATCTAAATGTATATTAACTGTGATAAGACCATTCTAAATACACTTGAATTTTTATGTATGTATGACCTAGACTTTGAAGTTTGACCTAATTTTCAAAAATGTAAATTTTTCCATATTACCTTTGATTGAGAAGAGATAGGGATTTCTTATTTGACATGTGCATTTCCTGTAGAAACAAAATAACGAGCAACTCAGGCTTTCTGAACCCTTGACCTTGACGATTGACCTATTAATTAAAAAAGAAATCAACGTAGGTGATTACTTCTGAATGATATATATATATATATATATATATATATATATATATAAAGGGTGTTAAGAAAGTTTATTCCACATATCCTTTTATTTTCGAAAAGAAATTGTTGAGAAGATATTTAAAATTTGTGATATTTCATATTTACGGACCTCATTCTTGCTACTGATAAGGTTTTAACTATGTTTTGTTGAATCAATAAGGGGAGGACAGGTATTAAAACAGGTGATGTCTGTTCAGATTGATTGATTGATTGTATACTGTTTAACGTCCCTCTCCAGAATATTTCACTGATATGGAGACGTCACCATTGCCGGTGAAGGGCTGCAAATTTAGGCCTATGCTCAGCACTTACGGCCTTTGAGCAGGGAGGGATCTTTATCGTGCCACACCTGCTGTGACATGGGGCATCTGTTTATACTGTCTCATCCGAAGGACCGCCCAATTTAGTTGCCTTTTACAACAAGCAATGGGGTACTGAGGACCTATTCTAACCCTGATCCCCACTTGACGATGTCTGTTCAGAAAAATTATGCCTGACGTATATTTGTGACATATATTAAGCACACAGGTCAAAACATTTTTCCAACTACTATGCAAAAATTATCAATTCGGTAAAGCAAAAATTAACATGACAAGCCTATTCTATTGAAAAGTGATCTATCGTTCTTATACCTATGCTCATTAGCTTGTCTGATGCAAAATAAGAAATGGAGTAACAAAAATGAATAATCCTTTATTTTCACTCAAAATGACAAGCATTTCTATCATTAGAGTGCTTTAAAGATGTGACATATATTTTCATATGGAAGAAAACTTCATCCTAGAAATGAATTGCTATAAATCTAAAGCACACTCTTGTGATTTCGTCAGACTTGAAAATTCATCTCTTTAATTAAGCACTACTTTGAAATTTTTGAAAATATTTCATCATGAAACGAACTTTCTTAACACCCCTTATATGTAAAGGCGTTCATATTTGACACAATATGCCTTAAAAAAGACATTTCACCCACAGTTTGAATTTGCTTGTAGACCTTTGGAACAGCCATTGTTCTATCATAACAATCTAATTCTTGAAGGAAATCTCAATTAACTTTATTGATATCAAATTGAATGTAGATGCAAAACAATATCCTGATTATTAATTATATCGGAATGCATTTTAAAATTTTTTTTATAGTGTTTAACATCATACAAGTACATGTATGTCTTGGAGATTTTAATAATTATCATAATACAAATCTGTCACATTCGATGTAAAGTTGCAAATAGTAAAGATTATAATATTAATTATATTCTCATCTAACCAGCGCTTTTATCTCAGTGATAATAAATTTTCATCACATATTGTTTACATATATTTTATTTTTTTCACTCTACCACTTTCACACTCAGCCACAAAAAGGTTATCTTTGGTGTCTACACATAAAGCATTTGGATCCCGTAGATCACAGTTATCAAAGTAATGGAGGAACTGTCCGTCCTGATCTAGGATGTGGATACAGTGGTTATTAGGGTCTGCTGTCAGAATCTGACTCTGATTGTCTGTTGTGATGCCGATTGGATCAAATGATTCCTTCTTACTAAAGAAAAAATAATAATTTGACCCCTTGGTAGTTGATGGATGACCAGTGTATCTAAATCGGAGATTTCCTGCCTGATTTATCACCACTACTGCTCGGGCTTCCCTATCAGCCACACAGATATCCAAGTTCCTGTTCTCACTGATGTATTTAATGAATGTAATACCGGATGAATACAAGTGATTACCTTCACTATCAAACTGAATGGTTTGTTTCTCTGTGGAGCCAGAGTAACGGACAACTTTGGTTTGTTTTCCATCATCACTGTGCATGGTAACCAGGAGGTCACCGGAGGAGGTACTACAGACATTGTCAGGTTTCCACCCCTGTAGTCTGATCACTTCCTGTATCTGGTCATTCTCACTAGGTTTACAGTTCTTTTATCAGGGTCAATATAAACTAAATCTCCACTCCATGTCACTGCTATGTCACGTGGTCTGTTCCCAGACTTAGTTTGGCTTGTTTTCAGTAGTTTGCCCTGGAGGTTGTAGAGTTTCATGATTTTGTCTCCTCCACGTGTCCAGATTTCTTCATCACTGAGACAGGTAACACTGTATAGTGAATATTTAAACCCAGTGTCTATGGTGGTGATGAGCTTTGGTTCATCAAGCAGTTGTTTGACTGGAGGACAGGACACAGTCTCAGGTGTCTCCATTGTGTAGCCATTTTCTTCTATTATAATGGATAATGATGATAAAGAACCAAATAATTGAGAACATTGATCTTGATTATTATATGCTGTAAACACAGGAGACTTCACTATCAGTTTGGATGGAAGTTTGGTGAATTTTTCAGAATTTATCTCATAAGAAAGTGATCTGGTTACTTCAGTTTCTGATATAGACTGTTTGATATCATCAACAAGTTTCTTTATATCATTGAGATGTTTATTTAGTGCATCTCTGTGTTGATTTCTCATCTTTTCGATTTCTTCTTTGTTTTTCTCAATAACTTTGCCAACTTCTCTGAGCCATTCTTTTCCATGTTTCGTGACCTCTGATGTCATTTTCTGGTATTTTCCATCCATTTCAGCTAGCTGAGTTTCTATGTCAGTTACAATATCTTCAAATTTTGAGAAATCTGTTTCTTTCAGTCTTTTTCTTTCCTGTTCAATGCTCTCTTTCTTAGAGTTCATGAGATCTTTAAGACTTTTGAAACGATGTCTCTTATGTGTACTAGATGTACCACATTTTGGACATGCTGGAATGTTGCAATCTTCACATAGCATTTCACAGTTCTCTTCAGAATGGGTTTTGCACTGAGGGTACACAAGTTTGGATCTTCTTAATTCAAAAGGCACCACATCATGCTTCTTTGAGACATCAGAGATGTGTTCTCCAACACAATCCTTACAAAGATTCATATGGCACAAGTTACAGTACATTTGTACAATTTTATCTTTACATACAGTACATCTAATGACGTCTTGGGCAGAAAGTCTGGGGTCCATTTTATCAGAGTGTTTTTATTGCTGCAAAATTTAATACTTATCATTATAAAATACAATTTAAAAAATGCACTGTATAAGATTTGGTAGAAAGAAAAGAAGAACAAAATGTGATTTTACCTGCTATTTCTTTGGTATCTGCATGTGACTGCATGTACATGAGGCTATGTCTGCAAAGATTCATCTGATTAGTGGAGATAAAATTAGTCATATGATTTTATTTTATCATTGGGAAAAACAACTCAAACCAAGGGAACATACTAAAGACCTGATATACTAAAGACCTGATATTTTGACCTGATGAAATTAAAAAATACAATTTAAACTTTCAATTTCATATTTTTGAGGAGAAATTATTGATGATAAAAGCTGGAACTATATTAAAATACATTTTTAGTAGATAATATGTAGATTATTTTGCTTTGTTATACCCTTATAAATATCATTCTATATATTTATTACTAATAAAAAGTCCAACAAAAGAAATGTTTTTTACATTGGTCTAACAATCACTATTGACCGGTCCTACATAAGAATTATTAGACCGCAACGTCACTCGTCTGTTACGTCACAATTAATAATCATCGTTCAATATCGGCGACGCGAAAATAGCCGAAGTTAAAGAGCTATTAAGAGTTGCTGCTAACAGCAAGGTAAGGTAGAAGGGAAGAGTATGTTTTGTGAATATTTTTTTGTGATATGATAGATTTATAATTGATTTTGTTCTTTCTCAGCTGATGTTTCCTGAAGAAACCATAATTTTCCATATAAAATAATTGATAGTATAGCGTGTATTGATAAAATTGATCAATCTTAAGTGAGCAGTGAAGGGTATAACAAAACAGTTATAGACTGGAATTCGGGCAACATATGATTTGTTGGACCTGAAGATGAAAATGTTGCCCTTGGCCTGCGGCCTCGGGCAACATTTTCACCTTCAGGTCCAACAAATCATATGTTGCCCTCATACCCAGTCAATAACTGTATAATATATCAAGGTATATTCACAAATATTGATGACCTGATAATTTTGAATGACCTGATATTTCTACTTTAAAGACCTGATCGATATTCTTAAATAAAATGGAATCGCTGCAAATATTCATATTTTATACAGTTATACATTGAAAACTGTTTTATTTTCCCGAAAATATGTAACATAATTTTATAAATCAGGTCATTTAAACCCATCAAGTCATTCAGAAATATCAGGTCATCCAAAAATATCAGGTCTTTAGTAGGAAATCATCAGATCATTTCAAAATCCTTTTTTTCGTAATTGCTGCAATTTTTCTCAAAAACTTTTAAAATGTTTAATCTAATTCTAAAAGAATTATTTAATATATCAGGTCATTTAAAACCATCCCTTACAAGTCATTTATACAAATATCAGGTCTTCACTATAAATATCAGGTCATTCAATAATATCAGGTCATCAACCTTTTGTAAGTACTCCTTGATACAAAGTCAGTGTTATCCCCTAAAAAGTGGAATTTAGTATAATTTCATCAATAATTATCAAACTTATATTTGAAAAATTCTCTTTAAATTGATAATTATGTTCCCCAAACGAAGTTGGGGAACATATTGTTTTTACTCTGTTTCTTATTATTATTATTCTTCTTCTTCTTCCTGGGTACTTTTTTGTCCGGGAGTGATCTTGTAAACTGTTCAGCTGATGTAGGTAAAACCTTTTTAGGGTCAGTAGACATGTTATGTAGATTTGTGGAATCAAGTTCATTTTGCGTGCACGTGCTTGCAAGAGCGTGCGCGTGCAACACGTGAATTGACCAATATAATAGATATAACCGTAACTTTTTTATTTCTGGATGAAATGCTTTGAAACTCATAATTTGATTATTTATTAGTAGTATAGACATGATGACATGGTCAAAATAGCAAGATCCCACGCGCATGCACGTGCGCTTTGCTCTGATTGGCTGAAACTAAAGTCTCTATATCTTTCTTGTTTTTCGACGAAATCCTATGAAATTTTGAACATAGCCATGCATCAATATATCCTACAACATGATATATAGCATATATCATAAAATCACGTGCATGCACGTGCGCTGCAATCTGATTGGCTTAAACTTTAAATAGCTATAACTCCCTTGGTTTTCAACCAAACAGGATGGGATTTGGAACATAGATAGATATAGTGAACTTCTACAACATGATATGGTCGCCATGCATATGCATACACGTGCGTGTACTTGCGCTGTAATCTGATTGGCTGAAACTTCAAACAGCTATAACTGCTTTGGTTTTCAACCAAACGGAGTGGGATTTAGAACATAGAGAGATGTAATGGACGTCTACAAGAAGATATGGACACTATGCTCATGTATACACGTGCGTGCACGTGAAATGAGTTAAATCAAAAATGCACTTGAATGAGCGTATTTTTAAATACTTTTGGATTAAATACTTTAATGTTTAGTATATTAAAATGTATAGATTGTGTAGACAAGATGATATGGTCATTACGCACATGCATTCACATGTGCACGCGTGCAATGCTAAAATTTGAATGAACTTGGCGTTGTTAAAGTCTCAAATTTATGCATAGATTTTGTCCTATTTGGGAGTTGGGGAGCGTTTGGGGAACATCTGTAACGGTCCCCGTTACTATTAACACTAGTTATTATTCTTTTTTCTTCTTATTTCTTCTCCGGACTTTTTTTGTCCGCGAGTGTTCTCAGAAACTGTTCACCCAACTAAGCTAAAACCTTTTTAGGGTTAATAGGTGTGTAGTGTAGGTGTGCGGAACAAAGGTCATTTTGCGCGCATACGCATGCACGTGCGTGCGCGTGATATGAATGAAATGACTGATTTACTTAATATTAGTATAACTTTTACATTTTTTAATGAAATGATTTGAAACTTATTATATAAAGATATATTAATAGTGAAGATAATGTGACACTGTCAAATTAGCACGAACTCACGCGCATGCACGTGCGCTTCGCTCTGATTGGCTGAAACAAAAATCTCAATATCTTTTCTGTTTTCTGATGAAATGCTATGAAATTTAAAACTTAGGCATACTTTAGGATGTCCTACAATATGATATATAGCAATTGTCATCAAATCACGCGCATGCACGTGCGCTGCAATCTGATTGGCTGAAACTTTAAATGGCTATAACTCCCTTGTTTTTCAACCAAACAGCATGGGATTTAGAACATAGACAGACATAACAGACTCCTGGAAGAAGGTGTGGTCATCATGAACATGCTTGCACGTGCATGAACGTGCGCTTCGCTCTGATTGGCTGAAACAAAATTCTCAATATCTTTTTTGTTTTTGACGAAATGCTTTGAAATTTTAAACATAGGCATGCTTTAGGATATCCTACAATATGATATATAATAATTTTCATCAAATCACGCACATGCACGTGCACTGCAATCTGATTGGTTGAAACTTTAAATGGCTATTACTCCATTGGTTTTCAACCAAACAGGATGGGATTCAAAACATAAATAGACATTATAGACTCCTACAAAAGGGTTTGATCATGATGCACATGCATGCACGTGCGTGCACGTGAAAGGAGTAAAATTACAAATACACTAGATTAAACATTTTTTTCGATTAAATGCTGTAATATTTAGTATATTTAGTATATTAAAATATATGAATAGTGTAGACAAGATGATATGATAATTATGCACATGCATTCAAATGCGCATGCGTGCAATGCTGAAATTGATTACTTCTGGGAAAACTTTGTTAAAATCCTAAATGTAACGCGTTTGTCTTATTTAATGAAGCTTACAGGGAATATGGCACAAAAGGGAGCTGGGGAGCGTTTGGGGAACATCTGTAACGGTTCCCGTTACAATTAGCCCTAGTTTTATATGCTTTTTTCATCAGGTCAAAATATCAGGTCTTTAGTATGTTCCCGAACCA
Source organism: Saccostrea cuccullata (assembly GCF_032062105.1). Lineage (NCBI taxonomy): Eukaryota > Metazoa > Mollusca > Bivalvia > Ostreida > Ostreidae > Saccostrea > Saccostrea cuccullata. The sequence goes on from NW_026936825.1 coordinate 52,847, forward strand.
AGCTTACATAAACTTTGATATTAAATTGGCTTAATTTTACATTTTATCTGTTTATATGTTGTTGTATGTCTTAATTAAAGTTTGATAGTGTGTATAGGTAAATAGTAAGAGCCTCGGTTAACGTGCCTACGCTCGTTATATACCTCGGACTCTTACATCCGAAGGCCATTTTCTAACGAGCTCGTTCCGCCTTATGCGTGAAATAACCTGTTTACAAGAAATTTTCAGGTACTTACGTGTTTGCATGGGGTATGAAAGTCGCAAGAAATCATAAAATCCATTTTATCTAGTGTGCATTATTGTTAATTAAGGATAATTAACATTTTTCCAATTTGTCACCAGAAGTACTTTCGATTTGACTTCACATTAATTTTGCGAATTGCTTGTCAGAAAACGAAATTTTGATTAAAGTAGTTTAGATTCGTCAGAATTTCTGCATTCCATTTACGAATTTAAAACAGACGACTTGTTTCAATTTCTGCTTCGATTTAAAAAATGATGGATTTATTGCTAATACGAGAGGTTAACAGTGTTTTATGCATCGGTTTTATCGTAAATATTGAGTATTTTATTATTTCGTACCATTCGTTAATATACAAAGCATTGTTTTTTGATTTAATCATTTATTTCCACTTCGGCTTTCAGCGGCGAGAATTTTTACAATGGATGCTAGAGGTTACGCGGCGCCAAGTCAAAAGTATCTCGCCGTGAACCTCTAGCATGCTGGAGTAGGTAAATACATGTACATGTAATATATTAAGCTCAGTTGTTGACCTGAAGTAAACTTTTTTGTAGCATAATGGATTGGCTTTCGTGATAATCTTATGCATAAATTAAAGACAAACATCTTTCTGGTTATTGTATCAGCATGTTGAAAAGATAGTCTAGCAGATATTTAATTCTCTTTTACTTTAATTGCAAATGTCAAGACAATTTTTTTCAAGGAATCATTTTTGAAAAAGATTGTTTTTTTAGGATTGAACTTGATTTGATGCGTAACATGGAATCTGTATCTAAACTGTGCATTCGATGTTTTGGAGGTCAATGTTTGCTCTTTTCCTATTTCCTATTGTTTTATGGACTTTGATATTAAATACTGTTCGTTATATCGATCCATATCCTTCATTTCTGTTATAGCCTTTAAAAATTATGTTATCTCTATATATGTTGATTTTGATATTTGCCAAGTTGTACATGGGATAAATGTATGTTTTAGGGCTGGGTATTGGGCCGAGATTTCGTATTGCGATATATTGCGATATTTTTAACTGTATTGCGATATGTATTGCAATATTTTCAATGCAACAAAAACGGCATTTTCTTACTATATTTACTATAATTTTCATGCAGAATGTACATAACTATGATAAGTAACAAACGCGAAAAAAAAAATCTTGTTGATTTCATTTAGTTATGCTCTGAAATGTTCCCACAAAACAACTTCTGACTTACTGTTTGGCTTAATAACAAACTTTCATAAGTCCATTTTTATATTTAATGACAAAATTCCTTAATCTAAGCATAATGCCAATACATCGATATTACAAAATCGTATTGCGATACGATATTTTTTGTCATTGTATTGCAATATATTGAAATATCGATATTATTGCCCAGCCCTAGTATGTTTACATAATCTTTTTCTTCAGCATACATTAGCCTTTTAATAGATTCAACGTTTCTGGTATTAAACATATTACTGCAAAGAAACAAAAAAAAAATAAAAAAAAATTTAAAAAATCAAAAAAAAAAAAAAAAAAATGAATTAAAAAAAAAAAAAAAAATTCTAAAGCATTGCTCATGGTCGTGATTTATCTCTTCCCAATATGCAAATTAATACTGTAAACCATCTTTTATTCGCGTGCAAAATATATTCGTGAGTTGTTTCACAACCTACTTTCAGTTGCGAACTATTTATTTTGCTTTGTTTTAGAAGAAAACATTTCCTTATTCATAAAAAATAATTGTTGCAGATTGATTTCAAACTGACGAATCGCGAATGAAAGTAAATAGTTGGTTTACTGTAAATCTGTAAAACAAACATTTCAAGGATTCCTGTATGTGGAATATTATGGTGGATGTTATTGCTCCTGTCAGTGCAGTTTTTTTTATTAGTTAGTTGTGTTATGGTATTTTAAATTAAAAAATTAGTACCCTGCTATACTACATAAAAACCATACAATTTTAAAGCAGATAAAGTCATTCCTTCTCAAAGAGACTTATTATGTAAATTGAAAATTAATTTTAATAATTTTTGCTTCTTATTTTTGTTTGACACGTATATGATCCTTGATGATTTTTTTTTTCATTCCGAGTGAAATATTGGATAAAAAGAGCGTAATATTTAACATTGAATTGAAGCTTACAATAAGAACTATAATGGGCATTCTAAATCTGTGTGAAATGAAGTAGTGTCACATATTGAGAGGAATTTATGTGATGTAAAAAAGGCTCAAAACTTACCGGCATTACAATTATGCACATGCATATTCATGCACTACAATGTTACGGTGCTGATACTTCTATAACAGTTTGGCTGAGCAACTGCAGTGTGTAAATACTCATAAAACTCGTGTATAAATTGATCAGTTTAAAAAATCCATACCCCCATTATTTCCGAGACTGAACCTTAACAATTTTAAACATTCTTTTCTAAAAGCAGGCTATATTAACTTTGTTAAAATAAACAGATAAAAAATTTAAAAAATCGATTTGTAATTAGTGTAAAACTAAATATATACACACAGAAATGTAGGATTACTAATATAATTGCGTTTTATGTCTAACTTTTTAAAATCGCATGTATTACGATAAAAATAGGTACAGTGTTAGTGTATATGTACTGACTTTTGGTAAAAAAAATATGGAGAGAGAGAGAGAGAGAGAGAGAGAGAGAGAGAGAGAGAGAGAGAGAGAGAGAGAGAGTCATCGAGACAGGGAAAGCCAAAAAGAGAAAAAACAAAGTGACTGAGAGGGGGAAAGCAAGGAAGGGATAAAGTCATTTCAATTTCTTGTAAATAAATGAAAGAATTTATTTGCAGGGTTAGTTTCACTTTCACACTCCACGGTCAATAGAATGCAGCTTTACCTGTACATGTGTACGCTACCGAGTATATATAGATATCATTATTGATATCATAATGTGATCATGGCTTAAAAATTTTAATCAGAAAACAAATCATCAGTTTCTTGTGTTAGAAATTTATTCAACTGTAAATTCTTTTTGACAGGGTCTATATTCACTTAATATAGTATTCAAGTACAGAACTGTTTTTGCTGAATGGACATCGTTTTTAATACCCCACTTAACAAGTTGCGTGAGGTATAATGTATTTGACCCGTGCGTCCGTCAGTCAGAGTGGTGTCAGTCCCATTTTTTGTCAGCGAAACTCCTCTTAAACCGCTGCACAGAATTTCATCAAACATAGCAGATATTTAGGACACAATGTGTAGATGTGCAAATTACCAAGAAATTCCAATTCCTTTATTTTTTTTTCTGCACTTTTTAACTTAGATTTTTGGCCATACCTTGATTATAGAGATGAAGAGTTTGTCAGCGCAAATCCTCTTAAACTGCTGCACAGAATTTCATTAAACATTGCAGATATTTAGGACACAATATGTGGATGTGCATATTACTAGAAAATTCCGATTCCTTATTTTTCCCGGGAATTTCCACACTTTTCAACTTATATTTTGGCCATACCTTGAATATAGAGATGAGCAGTTTGTCAGCGCAACTCCTCTTAAACTGCTGCACAGAATTTCGTCAAACTTAGCATATATTTAGGAAATCATATGTAGATATGCATATTACCTGGAAATTCCGATTCCTTTATTTTTCCCGGGAATTTCCACACTTTTCAGCTTATATTTTGGCCATACCTTGAATATAGAGATGAACAGTTTGTCAGCACAACTCCTCTTATACCGCTACACAGAATTTCATCCAACTCAGCAGATATCTAGGACACAGTGTGTAAATGTGTATATTACCAGGAAATTCCAATTCCTTTATTTTTTCCAAGAAATTCTACAATAAAAACTTTTTTGGCCATACTCTGAATATAGAGATGAACAGTTTGTCAGCGCAGCTCCTCTTAAACCGCTGCACAGAATTTCGTCACTTAGCAGATAATTAGTAAATGATGCGTAGATGTGCATATAATCGGGAAATTCTGATTCTTTTCCGGGATTTTCAGCATTTTGACTTCTGGGGGAGCGTGGGGTATGTGAACTTGCTCACTTTTTCTTTCATTTCTCTTTCTCTTTAGATTAAAGTGTCAAAGGAGTACAATAAATTACACAGATAAAACATGCTAAAATCTTGCAAATATGCAACAGGATGCAAAAAGACAAATTTAAAACTATCTTGTTTGAAAATCATTTATTTATACGAGGTTTAAGATAATGATGTTTCTTACCCAGACATCTCAAATGAAACTGTTATTAGCTCTACGGATCTGTATAATGAAGTAAAATTGACACTTGGATTTGAAACTTTGCAACAGGCAGCAATAAATAGAATTATGTATCATATACCATACACTATAATAGGCATGCTTCGTATGAATTTTATTGTGATTCGTACGATCTTTAATACAGAGGCATCTTTATTTGCTGTAGACTATCTTTTGCAAAACTATTATTTTTTAGAGATAGTCATTTACAGGAAATGCATGTTATTGCTCTAAATAATTTGTAGACATTCAAATAATCATGAGATTTAAATTTCAGCATAGTTTGTTTACATGTATTTAATTTTCTTCACTTTACCACTGTATAACTCAGCTACAAAGAGGTTTTCTTTTGTGTCTACACATAAACCCCATGGACGCCGTAAATCACAATTATCAATGTTATGGAGGAACTGTCCATCCTGATCTAGGATGTGGATACAGTTGTTGTTACTGTCGGATATCAGGATCTGACTCTGGCTGTCTGTTGTGATGCCGACTGGATTAAATGAACTCTGGTTATAAAAGAACTGATAGAATAATTTCTTGGTAGTAGAGGGATTGCCAGTGTATTTAAATCGGAGTTCTCCTGCCTTATTGACCACAACTACTGCATGTGCTCCATCATCAGACACACAGATATCTAAGTTCCTGTTCTCACTGATGTATGTAATGTAACCAGATGAATACAGAGGTTTGCCTTCACTATCAAACTGAATGGTTTGCTTCTCTTTGGAGCCAGAGTAACGGACAACTTTTGAATGTTCATTATCACCATTGTACATGGTAACCAGGAGGTCACCAGAGGAGGTACTACAGACATTGTAAGGTCTCCACCTCAATAATCTGATCACTTCCTGTATCTGTTTATTCTTCACTATGTTTACAGTTCTTGCATCGGGGTCAACATAAACTAGATTCCCACTACTTTGTACTGCTATGTCACATGGTTTAATTCCTGATTTTGTTTGGATTGACTTAAGTAGTTTGCCCTGGAGGCTGTAGAGTTTCATGATTTTGGAATTTCCACATGTCCAGATTTCTTCATCACTAAGACAAGTAACACTATATAGTTTGTTATACCCAGTGTCAAAGGTGGTTATGAGCTCTGGTTCATCAAGCAGTGGTTTGACTGGAGGACAGGATACAGCTTCTGGTGTCTCCATTGTATAGCCATGTTCTTGTTTCGTAATTGATAATGGCGATATAGAACCAAATAATTGAGAAAATTGATCTCTATTATTATTTTCCGTAAACTCAGGAAACTTAAATATCAGTTTGGATGGAAGTTTGGTGAATTTTTCTGAATTTATCTCATAAGAAAGTGATCTGGTTACTTCTTTGGATTGTAAAATGTCTTCCAATTCTGATATAGACTGTTTGATATCAGCAATAAGTTTCTTTAAATCATTGAGATGTTTATTTAGGGCACCTCTGTGTAGGTTTCTCATCTCACTGATTTCTTCTTTGTTTTTCTCTATAACTTTGTCAATTTCTCTGTGCCATTCTTCTCCATGTTTTGTGACCTCTGATGTAAGTTTCTCATATTTTCCATCTATTTCAGCTAGCTGGGTTTCTATATCAGTAACAATATCTTCGAATTTGGAGTAAACAGTTTCTTTCAGTCTTTTTCTTTCCTTTTCAATGCTTTCTTTCTTTGACTTAACTAAGTCCTGTAGACTTTTAAAATGATGTCGCGTATGTTCCTCAGAAATGACACATTTGGGACACACTGAAGTATTGCAATCTTCACAGTGCATTTGACAGTGCTCTTCAGAATGAGCTGAACATTGAGGGTACACAAGCATAGATCTTCTTAAATCAAAAGGCACCACCTCATGCTTTTTAGATACATCAGAGATGTGTTCCACAACACAACCCTTACACAGATTCATAGGACATAAGTTACAGTACATTTTTACAACCTTGTCTTCACAAAGATCACAACTTAGGGTGTCCTGGGCACAAAATTTGGGGTCCATTTTATCAGAGTTTTTGGAGATGCTGTAAAAATTAATTATTATAATATTATAATAAAATCTAATTAGTAAATGAAGAAAAGTTTTCAAATTAAATAAGTGTGTAAAAATGAGATAATTTGTTACCTGTTAATTCTTTGTAACTGAGCTAGAAACTGGCTGGCTGTTATTATTTATTAGAAAAGGGAGATAAAACAAATCATATGACTTTTTGTATCAGTGTGTAAACTATATTGTATCACAGATGAACTTTGATATTGAACTGACATATTTCTGCATTATATTTTTTATCATATTTATCATGTTTATGTCGATCTTTTGTTTGATCTAAATTTGGAGATAAAAGGGCACATCATATAATCTCAGTTGTTGACCTTGAAAACACTGCATGATTTAACTTTTTTGATATATAAAACATATTTCTGCAATAAAATAAAATGCAAAAGCAGTACTCATCCTCATGAACATTTACTGTTATTTTACTGTGAAGTCAATTGTTTTCGGGGGGGGGGGGGGGGTGTTAATTCATTGCTTTCATTGTGATGTTTTGACCTTGTGACCTTGACCTTGAATATAAATCATAATTACAGAATTATAACAGTGAGAATGCAAAATCATATAGTGTTTTATAGTGTTTGTGTGTCTTAATGATTTTAAGGGTCCTCCACACACACTCAACTTATGTTCTCATATTATTAAGCATTAATTACTTTTAATAAACATATCAACCCTTAAAAACTGGCCAGGAATTGAAATATAATACTAACTGATTTTTTACAAAGAATGGGTGGACTTAACGCCCTATTTTGGATCTTTTTGCGACTCCTCTTACAATCTGTAAATGAAGTAAATCCAAAATAAATTATGTGCAATTGAAAGAGCAACATATACTTTGTTATATTAGGTGGAACATTTGTGCAAAAACAATGCCCTGTTGTCGTGTATCAAAATTGAAGCAACGATACATGAATATCGTCTTCTGGAATTCGACATGTACCTGGAGTGGTTTTTATGTCACACAATCAATATTTATAGGAGGCGTGGCTATCGATCGGTGTCATTGTTGACATCTCTCTCTATCCCTCTCTCTTTCCAAAAATTCGAATAGGTGTTTAGCATTTTACAGCGATGTCAACATGAAATTATTTTATAAATGTGATGACACGCAAAATCAAAACAATATTTAATTTACTAAACTCTGAAAAGGCAACAAAACACGCTCAAAGACATGATTTAGATTGAGGTCAGGTTGAAGAATACAATGTAACTGTTTTCATGAGTACACTCGCAGGTGGACATCACGTGACAAATTGTAATATTTAACAGGTCAATCGAAGGCGGCAAGCGGTATATCTAGTCTTCCCGACTCCCGACGCCCGACTCCCGACGGTCCCGGATTTTGATATTTTAGCGATTTCTCTTTTCAAGGTGCACAGAAACTATTCAAACTTTTCAGGCACATTTTCTAGGTTAAAATGACTTCATTAATGCACAAAAACTTTAAGAAACATGCGTATTTATTACTGAATCAGCAGTATCACCTGCCAAAAAGCGGTAAATCTAGTACTCTGTTATAAATGTTAAAACCAAAAACGGACACCGACGTTTTCGTAGAATCGCGATAAAAACAACAAAATGAAGTATAATTTTTTCAACAAACAAGCGGAACACATTAGTTATTTGCCAGATAATTTGTACGCACAAAAAATTGTCACATATTTTCTTTTTTTAATTTAAAGTTATGCACATCAATTATCGATACATATAGCAATGCGCGGCGACCATGGAGACGTGAGGTTTCGTAGATCATAATATTTTTTAAAAAGATGGAATAAGTATTTCAGTGAAATTGGTGGTTTAAAAAATACGAATATTTTAATTTTATAAAACCCAAAATATCAAAATAACTTTTTAATGTCAGGTTCCTTAGAATTTCAGTCAAAGAATTTTTTTTTAACATGTTATGCAGTCCATAATAACTTATTATAACAGCTTTATTTAAGCAGTGTTAGCTTGGGCAAAATAATTAATTTCCTAATCACTTGATACAGTGGTGAAAGTTCAGAGATATTTTGTCAAATTAAAAAAAATATTTATGTTAAATTGCTGCTTTATCAAAGCTACTAACATAATTAACTTGTAATTTGGTAATTGGAGACAAACCATGGTCCGTAAAATATTACTAGTACATGTAATCTGATCATGTTTTTTTTTTTTATTGTGTTGGTTTTCCTAGGATAAGTATAAATTAGAATAAACTTAAAATCAAACAACAAAATGTAAATCAATTTAAAAATAAAAATTAATAAAAAGGGGAGGGGGCTCCGAGGTGGAACCATGTCAACGTCGTAGAGCACAATAAATGATGTGACAAAGACTTCTATACAAGGGAAAAAAGAAAATATGTGGGTGTTTTTGTGCATACAAATTATCTGGCATGTAACTGGGGTTTTCCTTTTATTTATTTTTTTAAAATCATACTTCTTTTTGTTGTAATCGCGATTAATTCTACGAAAACATCGGTGTCCGTTTTTGGTTTTAACATTTATAACAGAGTACTAGATTTACCGCTTTTTGGCAGGTGATATTGCTGATTCAGTATTAAATACGCATGTTTCCTAAAGTTTTTATGCATTAATGAAGTCGTTTTAACCTTGAAAATGTTCATGAGAAGTTTGAATAAATTCTGTGCTTCGGTAAAAAAGAAATCGCTAAAAATCCAAAATCCGGGACCGTCGGGAGTCGGGAAGACTAGATATACCGCTTGCCATCGAAGGCATTTCAATGGAAGCGAGAAGTTTGTTTTGAACATGTTTTTTGTTAAATTTAGTATGAGCACACTTTTGTCGGCTCTTCTCCTTCAATGACCTTGTGACCTTGATTGTGACCTATATGCTGAAAATAGCTTTTTCAAACTTTTGCCATAACTTTTGAACCATGAGAGATAGAGATTTCATATTTGGTATGCGTACTACACTAATGAAGCTTTTTGAAATGACACCAATGACCTTGTGACTTTGACTGTGACTTATATGCTAAAAATAGCTTTTTCAAACTTTGTTGCCGCTGGGCGCATAGTGTTTCACAATCACATCTTGTTTTGTAGATATACCCGAACCTGTTATTTATGAATTAATATATAACTCATTCTTCAGTACTGAGTTCAGATGTGTGACCAAAGGGTTATTTTTTAAAAATAATCAATTTCATAATTTATGTATTTTAATTGAGTCAGTACCCTTCCTGCTTCTGAAAAAAATTGATGGGAAGATAATCTGAAGTCTTAAAGAGGAGATAGGTGTCCAAATGTACAAGCATGTCTGAAATTTTATGTACGTAACTTGGTGTCCACAGTGACTGTTTTTAAATCAATAAGCTATTCTTTTCTGGTGAATCCTTTTTTAAGTATAAAAACACTAGTTTGCATGTTTTATTGCATGACTTATTTCTGCCTTATTCCATTATAATTAGAAAATATATCCAAGATTACCAATGGACACCGTTACTTACATAAGCACTAAACAAGCAACATGTTACTAGAATTTAACAAGTTGTTAAAATATGAAAATAATGTAATCAAAAACGTATTATGAAATCATAATTAATGTTATATTAAATGGAATTTATTTAAAAAGTCACAATTTTTACTTCTAGTTTCAAAAAAAGAGAAATTATGTAAGTAACATGGACACCTAACTCCGAATCAGGCTTTAAAAAGGAACAAAAAAAAAAAAAAATAACAAGACAATCGAACACTTGTCTTTAATACTTTTAATATTTCATTTCAAAGCTTAATAATAGACTGGCTTTCAAAGAGAATTAATGCAGACAAATAAATTGTCAGATGGATTGCTAAATATCCTAGGTCTTCTATTTTGAGTCTTGGATCTTTGTGTCATTGTTACGAACATAATTCAGTCATTTCTTGTTAATCTGAAAAAAAAAAATATACAAAAAACAAAATACAACATGACGTAATCAACACATATACTGTTTAATTATATTTATTATAATTATATCCTTGATAAAACCAGAAAGAAGGCAATTAAAGCACAAATTATGTCACTACTTCAAGTTTTCGTGTCTCTGTTATGAACGTAATTGCGTAAATGATATGGCAATATTAAAACAAATATTCAAAAAGTATTCATCCTTTGATAAGAGCAGAACAAAACTAACAAATATAGAATAAAATATAGTACAATATAACTTTATCATTAATAGATTATACAAATAATGCAAAAACACATGTTCGTAACAAAAGAGGCGAATCAAAAGTCAAATGTTGAACCGAAAGTACTCGACTCGGACAGATTTATGCATTTTGTATGGTCATAAGCGACATATTTCAGTTTCTGATTAATAGCTACATGGTATAGAGATACAATGACTGTATTTATGTGTTAAAAATTCACTAAAATAGATACAGTATGAAAATACTTACCGAATCTATTATGTACGTAACTTATGTCTTCCACATGGACACAATGAGCATCGCCATGTTTTTTTGCAGACAGCTGCGCAACCTTTCTACTTTCGTTTTCAATTTATAATTATACCACTGCTACGGACTTCCTGAGCCAAACTTATGATTCATTGGCTGTTATTTTAGCAATCATACTGAAAGCTATTATGTTCGTAACGGTCAAGACACCAAACATTTTACAATCAGAGATCATTTTAAAATTACAAAAAGAACTGAGTTATGTTCATGAAGCATATTGTTAAAAATAATTTATCACACATACTCATTAATTAAACACAGAAATTGGACTTGACAAATTATTTAATGTTTGTAAAGAGGTGTTAAAAAGTTCAATGCATATGGACACCATGCGTTACGAACATAAACCACAAATTTTTAAGTTCAGAAAAAAATAATTAGGATAATTTTAGCATGTTTGACAAAATAAATATATTATTTCATTTATATGCTAAGATAATGTACACATATATCATGCCAAATGATTTTATTTTTAAATAAAACAACATCTTTATGCCTATTCGAAAATTGTGTCACATTTTCTGCAATTGAAATCCAATAAATGCAATACAACAATGATCAATATTTTTTTATTCCTCAACTCATATCCATAAAACTATTTATACTATATCCTTACACAAGTATCAAGTCATATCAATATCAATCTATCTGCTTACACTTTATTTATTGGAAAATAAAGGAGAAAAGAAATATATTTTAAAAATTCACCAGTATTGAAGAATGAGTTATATAATATAAATCCATAGGTCTACTGTTCTTTTATTGAAAAATTCAAGACCTTTTTCTTTAGGATACACTGTGATAATACCATGTGTTCATTTTTTATGATTTGAGTATCGCTCTCTGTTTACTGCATACTTTTCCAATTCGGCAATCCTCGGCTGACTCCACTATGCTTCATTCATGCAAGCTCGCTTATGTGTGAGGTACGAGCCATCTGAGGAACTCTGAGGGAATTCTTCCCATGACAAAACACTATTTCTAAAGCATTTCTAAGATTCTCTTAAAGGCGGTGCCATGCAAATTATTCGTCTGTACACAAACTCTAAAACCAGAAGTAAAAGTATTTTTTCTGGACATATGTCACATGTCGTGGGTTATGGAGGACTCTTGATAATTATCAAATATACAAATCTGTCACATTTAATGTAAAGTTGCAAACAGTAAAAAGAATAATTTTATTCATATTCTCATTTTACCGGCACTCTTATCTCAATGAAAATAAAATTTCATCACATATATATTGTTTACATGTATTTTATTTTTTTCACTCTACCACTTTCACACTCAGCCACAAAAAGGTTGTCTTTGATGTCTACACATACACCATTTGGATCCTGTAGACCACAGTTATCAATATAACGGAGGAACTCTCTGTCCTGATCTAGGATGTGGATACAGTTGTTGCAACAGTCTGCTGTCAGGATCCGACTCTGGCTGTCTGTTGCGATGCCAACTGGATTAAATGATCCCTTCTTATTAAAGAAAAAATTATAGAATGATCTCTTGGTACATGAAGTAAGAGGATGGCCAGTGTATTTAAATTTGAGTTTTCCTGCCTGATTAACCACAACTACTGCACCGGCTCTAAAGTCAGCCACACAGATATCTAGGTTCCTGTTTTCACAGATGTATTTAGTGTAGGTACTAGATGAATACAGAGGTTTACCTTCACTGTCAAACTGAATGGTTTGCTTCTCCTTGGATCTAAGGTAACGAACAACTTTTGATTGTTTATCATCACTGTTCATAATAACCAGGAGGTCACCAGAGGAGGTACTATAGACATTACGAGGTATCCACCCCTGTAGTCTGATCACTTCTTATATCTGGTCATTCTTCACTATGTTCACAGTTCTTGTACCAGGGTCAGTATAAACCAGATCTCCACTCCTTGTCACTGCTATGTCGCGTGGCTCATTCCCTGACTTGGTTTGGATTGACTTCAGTAGTTTTCCTTGGAGGTTGTAGAGTTTTATAAATTTGTCCCCTCCACGTGTCCAGATTTCTTCATCATTGAGACAGGTAACATTGTAAAGTGGTTTATACCCAGTGTCTATGGTGGTGATGACCTCTGGTACATCAAGCAGTGGTTTGACTGGAGGACAGGATACAGCTTCTGGTGTCTTCATTGTGTAGTCATATTCTTCTCTTGTAATGGATAAGGATAATAAAGAACCAAACATTTGAGAACATTGCTCTGGATTATTATTTCCAGTAAACATCGGAAACTTAACAATCAGTTTGGATGGTAGTTTGGTGAATTTTTCTGATTTTATCTCATAAGAAAGTGATCTGGTTACTTCTTTGGATTGTAAAACATCTTCAGTTTCTGATATAGACTGTTTGATATTATCAACAAGTTTCTTTATATCATGTAGATGTTTATTTAGGGCATCTCTGTGTTGGTTTTTTATCTCGTTGATTTCTTCCTTGTTTTTCTCTATAACTTTGTCAATTTCTCTGTGCCATTCTTCTCCATGTTTTGTGACCTCTGATGTAAGTTTCTGGTATTTTCCATCTATTTCAGCTAGCTGGGCTTCTATGTCAGTAACAATTTCTTCATATGTTGAGTAAACTGTTTCTTTCAGTCTTTTCCTTTCCTTTTCAATGCTTTCTTTCTTGGAATTCATTAGATCCTGTAGACTTTTGAAATGGTGTCGAGTATGTTCCTCAGAAATGACACATTTGGGACACACTGAAGTATTGCAATCTTCACAGTGCATTTGACAGTGCTCTTCAGAATGAGCTGAACATTGAGGGTACACAAGCATAGATCTTCTTAAATCAAAAGGCACCACCTCATGCTTTTTAGATACATCAGAGATGTGTTTCACAACACAACCCTTACACAGATTCATAGGACATAAGTTACAGTACATTTGTACAACCTTGTCTTCACAAAGATCACAACTTAGGGTGTCCTGGGCACAAAATTTGGGGTCCATTTTATCAGAGTTTTGCAGATGCTGTAAAAATTAATTATTATAATATTATTGTAATATATCTATTGAGAAAATGAAGAAAAGTTCTCAAATTAAATAAGTCCATTAAAAGGAGATAATTTTTTACCTGTTAATTCTTTGTTGAATCTGTTACTGAGCAAGAAACTGTGGCTGTTATGATTTATCAGAAATGGAGATAAAAGAAATCATATGACTTTTTGTATCAGTGTGTAAACTATATTGTATCACACATGAACTTTGATATTGAACTGACATATTTCTGCATCATATTTTTTTTTATCATATTTATGTTGGTCTATTATTTAATCTAAATTTGGAGATAAAAGGGCACATCATATAATCTCAGTTGTTGCCCTTGGATGCACTACATGTATCTATAGTATTGGTTTACTATTTAAAAGATTTTCAAACTTAAGAACATAAATTGAACAGTTACTGTACTGTAATAAAATGAAATCCTTTTTAAATTTGACATTTGTATGATCAGAGGCAAATATCTTCCTGGTTTATCATCCTCTTTTATTGTAATTTCAAGTCAAGACTTAAAGAATATATTTCAAGGTTTTATTCTGTATTTCAAGTGTTTATTTTCGAAAAAAGTAAAAAAAAAAAAAAAAAAAAAAAGAAAATGGAGGTTGTGTTTAATTTTCAGACTTGATGTCTGTAAAAAAAGTTGAGAACTCTCATTTATTTAGTAATACAGATGTACTTGTCTTAGTTTTGACATGAATTTAAAGGTTGAATTTGAAGTGGACTGTGTAACATAGATATCAGTGAAATGTACTGATTGTTTTTTACCATAAACATATTATCTTATCTTTATATATTTGTCATATTTTTGTGATATGCTAGGTTGTGGGTAAATTTGTATGTTCACATGATCTCATCATATGTTTCTTCAACTTATACCAGTGGATGTAGATTTAATTTTTCTGAAATATAAAACATATTCCTGCAACAAAGAAGATGCAAATTAAAGCAATGGTCATCATCATGTTTTACCATTAACTTTAATTGTACTGTGAAGTCAGTTATTTTCGGGGGATGGGGTGGGTTTAGGGGTGTGAGATTTTCTTTGTTTTCATGGTTTAAGGAGGCTCTAAACACTAACAGATACTGTCTTTTGGACTCAGAGAAAAAAATTGTATAAAGATATGCATATTGAGACTTTTTCATTCATTAGAACAGGGTAATTGCCTTATTTGCATAAGAAAAATATACAAAGACAAAGGACTATTTGTGAGCAGAAAGCACTGTAAAAACTTGTTCACTTAATTGGGAAATAAAATGAAAATTATTATTTAAATTTCTTACTTTTGGTCCTATACATGTATAATGCTAAAACTATTCTAATCTATTATTAATCATGTAATTAACGGTAAATAACAATTTCTTTAATCTTACATCTAAGGACAGATCACTCTAAGTGCATAAAACTTCTCAATAAATAGAGCTCTTTAGTGTACAGTGTTTAGAGCTTCCTTAAGGAGTTGGACAGGGCTTCAATAGGCATTCCAAGTTGAAATGTTAGTTTATAGGAAAAAAAATCTTTAAATATCTTCTCCTCAAGAACTTGAGGAACAGAAATCTTAAACTTATGTGAAAATCTCCTGGAGTATAGTGGATTCTTAATTGTTCTAATCATGGCCCCCAGGGGTAGGATGGGACAACAAAAGATATTACAAGGGGAAAGTCTTGTGTGAAGAAGAGCATGGCCAAAGTTACTCAGGTGAGCATTGTGGCCCATGGGTCTCTTGTTTTGTATGCATGGCCAAACCTTGAATTTAATATGAATAAGACCTATATAGACATCCAGAGGATCGAGACAGAATACTTCCATAAATTGCATCAGTGCAATTGTTTCTAGTATGAGTAGTTAATATCTAAGACATTTTGAACAGATACTGTTCTCTCATAACCATTTAATTTTTTAAAGAAATGCCAAATACAAATTGTTAATACAATGTCCAAATGAAAACAAATATAATTTAAGTGTTTATAACAGAATGCAAAATAATTTATTCAATGTTCAACATCAGACATATATGTCCTAATCAATCTAATTATATCATTCTATCAGAATCATGGGATGAAATAACATCATTTAGTTGACAGAATCATATGGTAACTGATTGTTCATTGAAAAGACCCTTTTCACTGACTTTTCCCTGATATTGTCAGTTACCATTTTGATAAGAATATTGGATCATTTTAAATCACTTGTCATGAATATGTTTGGTTTTCTAAATCGTTTTCTAAATCAATATCTCATGTAACAAAATGAAGAAACTAAAAAATCACTTCACAGTTGAATTGTAATCTGTAATATTAAGATAATTGCGATTAGAGAATTTTTAATAATTCTAAAATCACAATTAAGCATTTAAGTTCTCAATTTAAAGTAACATCCATCCATTAGCAACCGGTTCTATGTACCTAAATTTTATCACAAGAAGAAAACAAAATCATATTTTAAAGTGAAAATAAATTAAATTTAAATATTACTTTGAACTAATTACTGTCAAACTAGTGAAAAAACAGTGAAAAAATCATTGATGGAAAGGTCACTGAAAGGTGACTGAAGGACGATGGAAAGGTAACTTAAAGGCAACTGAGAGTGCACAGAAAGGTCACTGAAAGATAACAGAAATGTGCTTGCTTATTGGTGACTGAAGCTACCTAAATTGTAGCTGAAGGGTTACTGAAAATCACTGAAATCTGCCTTTCAGTATTACTCAGTAGTTTTGATTGATTGTATACTGTTTAACGTCCCTCTCCAGAATATTTCACTGATATGGAGACGTCACCATTGCCGGTGAAGGGTTGCAAATTTAGGCCTATACTCTGCACTCAGGGCCATTGAGCAGGGAGGGATCTTTATTGTGCCACACCTGCTGTGACACGGGGCCTCGGTTTACACGGTCTCATCCGAAGGACCGCCCAATTTAGTCACCTTTTACGACAAGCAAGAGGGTACTGAGGACCTATTCTAACCCAGATCCCCACAGGGCCAGTAGTTTTGAATACAAATTTATCACATTTGGTGTAAATGTGCATAAAGTATGCATAAAGTAATTAAAAATTGAATTATTTCCTAAATTATTGATCACTTCTATCCCAATGAAAATTAAATTTCAGCACACATTGTTTACATGTATTTGATTTTCTTCACTCTACCACTGACTTGCTCAGCCACAAAGAGGTTGTCACTGGTGTCTACACATAATCCATATGGAACCTATAGGTCACAGTTATCAATGTAACAGAGGAACTGTCCGTCCTGATCTAGGATGTGGATACAGTGGTTACCACTGTCTGCTGTCAGGATCTGACTCTGGCTGTCTGTTGTGATGCCACATGGATTAAATGATTCCTTCTTTTTAAAGAAAAAATGATAGAGTGATCCCTTCCAGGTAGTAGAGAGATGACCAGTGTGTCTAAATCGGAGTTTTCCTGCCTGACTAACCACCACTACTGCACTGGCTCCACTGTCAGCCACACAAATATCCAGGTTCCTGTTCTCACTGATATATTTAAGGTAGTTAGATGAATTACAGGGGTTTACCTTCACTATCAAACTGAATGGTTTGTATCTCTGTGGAGCCAGAGTAACGGACAACTTTTGAATGTTCATTATCACCATTGTACATGGTAACCAGGAGGTCACCAGAGGAGGTACTACAGATGTTGTAAGGTTTCCACCCTAATGTAGTCTGATCACTTCCTGTATCCAGGGTTCGACACTAACTTTTTTACCTTGGTGGACCGCAGGTCCACTTGTCAAAAATTATTGGTGGACCTTCTTAATATCTGGTGGACCCTTATAAATGCTTGAATTAATATATGAATCATTACACAAGGCGTTAATTAAAACTAACTGTAATATATATTGATTCCAGACAGACTAATAAACATGATAAAGCATAAATCTAACCAGTCAACAGAATCAAATTAATATTAAGGACTAGTCAGATTTTTTTTAAAGAAATATCGTAAAACTTAAAAAAAACTATTAATCTATAAACCAAAGAAATATTTTTATAAATCATTAAGTTACAATTGTGAAAGCCTGCATTTGTTTCGCTTCCACAGGTAGATTAAAACTCCAATTATTAATGAATTTATTCAATTAATAAACAAGTGAATTTTTCATGTATCCATGGCTAGATCATTTTTTTTTTACTACGGTGCAAAACTGACATAGGTACATGTATCTGTATTAATTAATTATTTTCTAAATTTATTATCTATTCAAATAAGTAGTGATATAATATATATATCAAAAAAAGAAAATGAAACTGCAGATAATAGTTCATTTACTGTAAATTATGCCTCTTTGAACATCTATTTAAAAAAAACAATGCATAAGTGCAACTGTCAATCAATTCTAATCATCTCCAACAGTGTGCGTTCAGGCGTGAAGCGATTTCCTGATACCCAGTGAAATTTTCACACCTTTCTGTGCATTACGTAAACAGGGGATAGACTGGATAATTTGGCACGGATTTTTCATGTTTAGGCCTATTCAAGGTCCGTGTTGAATGTTCTTGTGTCTCAATATTATATTAATATTGGAGTTATCGATTTTACATGTAAAATATATCGAGTTACTTGCCCCCACCTCATTACCTAAACATTATTTACATGTATATTTAATTCTTGTATAATTAAGGTATGGAGGAATTAATAATTTGAGTTACGGATTTCAATTTAAAGAAAAAGAAATCCTGGATTTCACTGTCTTTAAATATGGTGTTTAAATTTTAAGTGGACCGACGGTCCACCTAGTCCTGAACATTTGGTGGACCTTCCAATTTTTTGGTGGACTCGGGCCGCCGGTCTACCGTTAGTGTCGAACCCTGGTATCTGTTTATTCTTCACTATGTTTACAGTTCTTGTACCAGGGTCAGTATAAACTAGATCTCCACTCATTGTCACTGCTATGTCACTTGATGTGTTCCCTGACTTGGTTTTGATTGACTTCAGTAGATTGCCCTGGAGGTTGTAGAGTTTCATGATTTTGTCATTCCCACATATCCAGATTTCTTCATCATCCAGACAGGTAACATTGTATAGTTCGTCATACCCGGTGTCTATGGTGGTGATGACCTCTGGTACATCAAGCAGTGGTTTGACTGGAGGACAGGATACAGCTTCTGGTGTCTCCATTGTGTAGCCATCTTTTTTAGTTGTAATGGATAATGATGATAAAGAACCAAATAATTGAGAACATTGCTCTTGATTATTATTTTCAGTAAACACAGGAAACTTAACAATCAGTTTGGATGGAAGTTTGGTGAATTTTTCTGATTTTATCTCATAGGAAAGTGATCTGATGACTTCTTTGGATTGTAAAATGTCCTCAATTTCGGATATAGACTGTCTGATATCAGCTGCAAGTTTCTTTATATCATTGAGATGTTTATTTAGGGCATCTCTGTGTTGGTTTCTCATCTCATCGATTTTCTCCTTGTTTTTCTCTATTACTTTGTTAATTTCTCTGTGGCATTTTTGCCCATGATTTGTGACCTCTGAAGTAAGTTTCCTGTATTTTCCATCTATTTCACCTAGCTGGATTTTTATGTCAATAATAATATCTTTAAATTTTGAGTAAACTGTTTCTTTCAGTCTTTTTCTTTCCTTTTCAATGTTCTCTTTCTGAGAGTTCATGAGGTCATCAAGATTTTTGAAATGATGTCTCCTATGTGTACTAGATATAACACATTTTGGACATGCTGGAATGTTGCAATCTTCACAGAGCATTTCACAGTGCTCTTCAGAATGAGTTGAACATTGAGGGTATGCAAGTTTGGATCTTTTCAAAGCAAAAGGCACCATATTATGCTTTTTAGAGACATCAGAGGTGTGCTTTCCTAATTATTCCATACAGAGATTCATAGGACACAAGTTACAAAACATTTGTACCATTCTATCTTTACAGACATCACATCTAATGATGTCCTGAGCAGAAAGTCTTGGGTCCATTTTATCAGAGTCTTGAAATTGCTGAAAAATTAAATTATCATTACTTAATAATCAAATGATAAAATTTTGAAAAAAGCAAGCACATACTGTATAAAATTGGGTAAATTAAAACAATAGAAGAATGAGATGAGATTTTTACCTTTAAATCTGTTGTATCTGTGACTGCATGCATGAACACGAGAGTATGGCTGCAATGATTTATCTGATCAGTGGAGATAAAACAAATCTTGTGACTTTTTTATTTGGAAAAACCATCGTGTACCAAACTCATGATAACTTCGATATAAAGTTGACACAATTTTACATTTTATCTCAGTCTTTATATGTTGTTCTATTTCTTATTCCCTATTTGTTAGAATGTACTAGGTACAATACTAGGATAAGCTCAGTTGTTGACCTGAAGTGGTTTTTGTAATGTTTTAGTAGAAAAAAAATATATGGGTTTTTCAGCAAAGATTAGACACAATAAACATATTGAGGGGTCAAAATTTGATGGTTTCAAGAAAATGAGTGTGACTAAAATAGGTAGTGAAACCCGGGCCCAGCCAGGAATTTCGAAACTGAAAACCGGGATTTTGACAAGAAATAAATACTCGTTCTTTCTTCATAAAATTTAGGGACCTAGTTTATTATCATACGATTGGCCTTCGCTGAAAATTTTATCTCAAAATATTGTGTTTTCCAAAGATTATTGTGATTGTCCTTTTCCAGGTGACTAATATTGGTAGCGAGCCCGGATTACTCATTTTGGCAATTTAAACTTAATTTTGGCAACAAATTTACAATTTAATTTCTGTTGGATCTTTGAAATTGAATTTAAAATACTTAAAACATCCAACGGTTGCAGTACTAAACCCTGGTTATTGAAAATAAACACATATTTGGATACCCGGGATTGGTCAAAACCGGACACATTCACCCGGGACAAAGATTTTATTTCCGAAATATTTTATAATTATATAGTTATCTTCCATGATTTTTCAATATTAAAATTACTTCTTTTTTGATTTACGAATTTTTGGAGTAATTATTTATTGATTTGACCATGTAAGAGTTACCTCAATTTTTTTTTTACTTTAGGAGTTATCATCCTTTGATTAAGTAATGTAAGAGTTATCTCTCTTTATTTTATCAATATAATTATTTAAAAAATCTCATTGCCTCATCATCAGTCCTCATAAATTATAAATCGCATTATATTTCAGACGAACTGTTTGATTTGTCTGAGGAGGAGAAGCAGGAAATCTATGAAGGAGTGGGCTACAGTGAATCAGAGAGTCCACAGAGCATGCCCAAAGAGGTAAACACTAATTAACAAGTCTAATACAAAGAATTAACTACTGATGAAATAGACTATTCCATAGAGGTAACCACTGATTAACTAGACTAATCCAGGGGGTGAATAAGTTCAACTGGTTATCTAGTCTAAGACTAAACCCAAGAAGTAGCAACTGATGAAATAGACTAAAACCAAGAGAATCTATTAAACTAAGAAAGACAATATATGAAATTAAATTTTGAAAGGTAAGCTGATAATTTTAGAAAATACCCAAGAGGCTTGATTTTGTTCCATAGATAAAGATTTAATTAGAAGAGATGATAACTCAGTTGAGCATATTTTGACCCGTTGATGTCTTGTTAATTTGATTCATTTATAATACTATAACACACATGTTAGTGTAATATACTTACAGTATGTGACAGTAATACAATAACACACCTATAATATTATTACAGTATGTGGCCTACAAGATTCAGCTGAGGGTTAGACAATGTTGTGGATGCCTGACCAGTACTGAGGCCCCGGGGTCAGAGTGTATCCTACAGGTGATG
>NW_026936826.1:0-7431 GCF_032062105.1 Saccostrea cuccullata
ACTACATGACTATTGAAGGAAAGCAAAGCGACATCGATAGCAAATTATTTCTAGAGAGTCTAAAGAAGGTAAAATTATTATAGCAATGTTTCTTCATGTCTCCATTTCAGCATTTGTACTTTAGGAAAAATTGATTATTTCTTTATCTACACAATTTAAAGCAGGTTACATCTAAAGTCTTTCACTGTAATACAATATAATATCTATACCAACTCAACATCTACAGCTATTGTCTTTTGACTGCTGTGTTGTTAAAAACTCAACTTGAAAAAATCATTCAGTCTCTTGCTGATTTTAACTGATACGACGACTGAAGACAATAAAATGTTCAGAATTAATAATAGTTTACTGACTGACGTTCTTCATACCACTACTACTACTACTACTACTACTACTACTACTACTACTACTACATAAAATCACTTATTTTTCGTGGATGGTTTAAATTTCGTTGTTTTCGAGGTATGAAGAGGTCCATGCATTCATGTTTACCACGAAATTTTAAATGTCATATAAACACAATTACTCAATTCTTATTCAGTCACGAAATCAAATTTTCACAAGCCATTTCACCCTAACACATTGAAAATTTGACCCAAGGAAAATATGTGATTTTGCAGTTATTGTTAGGCCATTATTTACACAATGAATTGTCGACGGATTTCTCGTTATTAACCGATCATGACAAGGAATACAAGGCGGATGTGACCGGTCGGCAGGGGAAGCTCACTCCTTCATGGCATCTGATCCCGCCTCTGATATATTCCGTGATTGCTCTGCTCCTATTTTGTATTGTTTAAGGGACTTTAGAGCTTGAATACTAATCGCTATTTCCATATATTTATAATGCAGTCCTTTAAATACCATGTTGGTTTTCTTTAAAATTGTGTTCTAAAATATGATCTTCATTTAGGTTTCCTTTGACGGTAAGACGGGAAGAATTCAGTTTGATGCCATTACCGGGGCACGTGTGAACTTTACGCTTCATCTGTATCGTCACGGTGGAGGTGAAGACATCATCACCAGGGTAATATTCATACATCTGAAAATTTTGCTGAAATACTTTAGGATTCACATTTAATTTCACCTCTGAGAGGAGATTTGATTGTCCATCCATTTTGACAATTGGCTACTCAGTAGTTGCTAGGGAATTTTCTTTACCGATATTACCAGAAATCTATGTATGTAAAAAAATCTTTAATTCTGTTATATACAGGTATCACCTTTTTTGCATGATTTTTACAGATTTTTTTAATGTTGACTGCTATATCTTAAAAAAAAAAATAAAAGGTTAAATATATAGTTGGAAGCATGATTGATTTACTTTTGATTTCCCCAACATTATATATAGAATATTATCTTTGAAAAAAAATAGATATAATTTTGCCGTGAATTAACATGTTTGTCCAACTTTCCAACTTGAAAACCCCTTCTGCGTTTCTTTTTTGAAGAGTTCTGTAAGGAAAACAATTTGCTTAAGCCACTTGAAGTTCTCAATTTATACTTGTATAGATTTCAAACAGTGCTACCACGTCTGAAATGAATACAAGTTGATAAATCCTATTGTTATAGCTCTAACAATATTCTACTCATCTCGGTCAAAGTGTGAAAAAATGCTTGATTCCAGATCGGAGAATGGTCACCAGCTACGAATGCGGAAGGTGGAAGATTTACGAAGCTGAACGAGTCTGAACCACATAAGAAAGGGACCAAGAACCTGTTTGACGGCATCCAGCGTGTGGCTGTGGTTTTGGCATGTGCATTAATTAATATTAATATTATAATAGAAATGTATTTTCGATTAATTTCCATAAAAACACGTTTCCCTTAAATGCATTATAATTGGGTCACTTCTAAAATAGGAGAATTTTTTCTCCTATTTTAATTTATATAATCAATTTGTTCGTATATGTTTTGGAAATAAAAAGAATATCTAGGAGAAAAGTTTAACTATTCTGTCAAAGGTGTAATAATAATTTTGTGTAATATTAATTCGGTGTCATTTTTGTCATAAGAGTTTTGGGAGAAATAAATGTACACCCGAGTTTTAAGCTTCTTATTCATTTCCATTCGAAATGCATCCGTACTTGTATTTTCTTTGCATCATGGACATAAACTAAATTACAGGAGGCTCCATTTGTGATGTTGAAGGATGACTCCACATTGGAGGGGAACAGTAGATACGAGGGGTTTACGATTGACCTGTTGGAGGAATTGTCGAAAAGGTGTGGATTCGAATACGAAATATATCACGTTAAGGAATACGGGTCTCCAGTTGGTGGAGGGATGTGGAATGGAATGGTTGGAGAAGTCATTGATGGGGTAATTATTGTATATAAGAAAAACTTTTAAATTTTATTATGAATTTCCGTAGTTGACATTCAAATTAATTACTTGTTCTTCCTCCTGTACGAGAAATTATGTGAGCTTTTTTTTAGGCACTTACTCTTGTCAAGGATCATTTTATCAGGCATGCTTTTCAAAATGTGTACATGTATTATAAAAAACACTGATTTATCAATATGTGGAGTTATTCCACTTCGCAGGGATATGGCATTTCATTACTTTTTTTTATGCTTTAGAGCAAGAAAAAAAAAAGTTCCACTATGGAAGTGCACCTTTATTTCAGTAAAACTGATTCATTCTTAATTCTTTGCCATATTGTCTGTATTACTGTGTTTGAATATCATAAAAGCATCTATCTATTTTAAGAACTTAATGTTTTAATTTTAAAATAGAACAGAGGTCCATGTAAGACCTGTTTGCAAGTGCGTTATAAACAAAATTTGATAACCATAATTGCAATTACATCTAACCGTATGGTTTTTTACAATAAATACATAGGGTGAAGAAGAAAGCGAACATTGATGGAAATCAAAAATAAACTAATACAAGCTTTTGATGAGGGCAAAAACACGAACCACTAAAAATTCTAGAGGTTTGATCAGTTGCCTAGCAGGAGTAAGCATCCCTTGTCAAACGATCACACCCGTCGTGGGCCTTATGTTTTGATCATCTTGACGGACCATCTGTAGTCAAATTTAGTATAAGAACAAAGATCTAGTAATTGTAATGAAACAAATCAGCCAAAATACAGCCAAATGGGAGATATATTTACTGGTTTCTGCTGACAAAGCAGGTACCCGGTAACAACATTGTCTTTGTAAGGCTCATTATATAAATTGTATCTTAGAGGAACTTGGATTTAATTCTACAAATGTAAGTAAAACTTGGATTTAATTCTACAAATGTAAGTAAAACTTATACTCATAGTTCCATTTCTAAGGAAGAAGTTCTTTAAAATCATCAGTTTTGAATATTTTTAATATTCCAAACAACCAAAATGAGTTTGAATTATCATATCTTTTAGATCCCGATACTTTATAAAAATCCTCCCAAACAAAATTACGTAGCGGGTTCCGTTATATGTTCAACCAAGCCCCTTTCTTTACTCTTAACTTATAAAATATTAACAGTAGTGAAGAAGAAACTTCAAGTGTACTATGCAACAATATAATCGAGAATTGGTGTAAATCAGATATGGATACTTATAATTTCAAAGAAACGTTTTGACAAGGACAATTTGAAATCACAAGATTTAACCAAAACCAACAGCTTAAAATTGTACGACTTTTCAACTTTATACACAACCATTCCCCACGATAAATTAAAGTCCAGGCTTTTCGATATCATTGACAGCTGCTTTTTCAATAAAAATGGAACTCGTAAATTAACTTACCTTGTCATTGGTCATTTGCAAGATTATTGTTTTAAAAAACATGCTGAATGTACACACAAGTACTCTGACGTTGACATAAAAAAGATGCTCGAGTTTCTGATTGTCAATATCTAAGTGGTCTTTGGAGACAGTCAGACTATGTCTTCCAACAATCTATCGGAATTCCCATGGATACCAATTTCGCCCTGTTATGCATATGAAGCAGATTTTTTTCCCAAAATCTTATACGTGAAAAGAAGAAAGCGCTTGCTGTGGTCTTTAGCTCGACATTTAGATATATCGACGACGTATTGTTAATTAACAATGGTCATTTTCATTCTTATGTCGATATAATATATCCTGGTGTACTTTACATAAAAGATATCACAGAGTCTGACACATTTAATTCATATTTGGATATTTTACTTGAAAAAAGACTTTAACTGTAATCTAACAACCAAGCTTTATGATAAACTTGATGGCTTTAACTTTTCAATCGTCAAATTCCCTCACTTATGCAGCACTATACCTTCATCACCTGCATACGGGGTTTATATCTCTCAGTTGATTCAATATGTAGGAGCATGCTCTACAAATGTACAATTTCTAAAACGAGGTACATTTGTTGACAAACAAGTTGATGAAACAAGAATATCATCAGTCTCGTTTAAAGTCATCATTTTGTAAGTTCTATGGTCGATGCAATGACCTTGTCAGCAAATACAATTTATCATTGAATGAAATGCTGACTGACGTTTTTATTTTAATTGTTAGTCCATTCATGAACTGAATTGATGAGGATTTTCCTGTTATTACCGGATCATGACAAGAAACACACGCCCGTCGGCAGGGGATGCTCACTCCTCCATGGTACCCGATCCCACCTATGATGTTTTTGAGGCTCTGATGTGATGGACTGTTGAGCTTGAATACTGGTCGTTATCTCCATTTATTTGCTAACAAGTTCATCATATACATGTTTAACGAATTTTCGAAATATTGACTTTAAATGAGGTTGTTGCAAACACCATAAGATCAACTTATCTCTCAGTAGTCTGCCTAGATTTAAAAACCGATCGTCCTCGAAAGATGCTCTTGCATATCGAATAACTGCGATATGGTTAAACACAAAGTACAGGTGATAGAGGGATATTACTTCATGAATAAGTAACTTGACGATGAAAAGGTGAACTCATCTTGTTTTCATACACTTCTGTTAACAGTTGGCTTTTACCACTTCAGTGAAAATCTAAATATGAAACAGATGTAGCAGATAGACTCTATGGTGTCTTACTTCAACTTGGATATATGGAGTGGACATATGAATGAAAATAACTGTTGTTATTGATAATACATCGGTCATGTATTCAAAAGTCGAGATGTTTTTGTGTTTTTGTCTTCTCATGAAGGAGTTTTGAATAAATTCTGCTTCATAAGAATATACAAAAAGGTCAACTAATACAGGAATACAATAAGTACTTATCAAAATTTCAACAGTTTGTTGGAAAACGTGATCTCCGAAGACTGTATAAATGTTGTTAAAGAGGAACTTCAGCATACTTTTGATATCAAATTCAGGGTTCTTGTGTGTAGAATGAGAGTGATTTTTAACAAAGTAATTTTGTTGGTGACCAATCACATTAAATCCGACTTCAATTTTTATTGAATAAATCTGTTGACTATGATATTAAAAAGCCTAGTTTTTAATTTATCTTAAGGAATGGTCGTAAAAAGTTTAGAGAAGTCTTACTATGTAATGTTACTGACTTTTGAAAAAAAAAATGGCGATTTTGTTTTCTTAAAGCTTTTTGTTTTTTTTTGAAAGTCTATATTTGATAAAACAACACTCTTATAATATGCTGTAGAACAGTATGTCTGAAACCATTTTTCTTCATCAGTTAAGAAAGAACTAAAAAAGTCTACTCTAGTTTTATTTGGAATTTATTTTCCTACAAACTTTTGTTTTTTTGTGTAACTCTTCCATGTTTCCTTTGCAGAATGCAACATTCGGTATGGGTGCTATTTCTATTACCTCCTCCCGAGAAAAGGATGTAGATTTCAGTCTGGGTGTCATGACAACAGGTGTCAACCTTCTGATCTCAAAACCTAAAGTAATGGACTCAATATTCCAGTTCATGGAACCCTTTTCTCTAAAATTATGGATGGCAATCGTTGGTGCGTCGGTCGGCGTGTCTCTTTTGTACTTTAGCTTGGATTATTCAAGCGAGGAACGTAAGTTTTCCGCCAGGGAAACTTGGTGGTTTTCTATCGGAACACTTCTAATGCGAGGGACTGACTTTGCTCCTCGTCCTTCTTCCCAAAGGATACTTACAGCCGGGTTCTTGTTCTTTGTATTAATCACGGTATCATCTTATACAGCTAACATGGCGGCTTTTTTGACAACGAACAACCTTGAAAAACAAATACAATCATTAGAAGAACTTGTTGATAGCCCCGAGTATGAATGTGGAACAGTAAGATCTTCCGCTACTATGAATTTCTTTAAAACTAGTGACAATAAAATCTATCGAGCTGCTTGGAAGAAAATGAGCCAAGGGGGACTAGTTGCTTCCTCGCAGGAGGGTCGTGAGAGGGTTAAGAGAGGAAAATACGCCTTTATATTTGATTATATGATTAACTCGTACTCGGAACTCACGACATGTGAAACCAAAATGGTGGGGACCCCCTTCAGGCTTCAGGAACATGGCGTTGTGATGAAACAAGGAGCACCTTTCAAAACGAATATTAATATCAATCTCCTTAAAGTTAAGGAATCCCCTGTCATGGCACAATTAAAGAATAAGTAAGTACAAGTGAATAAGTGAGTATAAGAAAATAAGTATTAAAAGAATATCTAGATATGTGAATTTCGTGTTTTCGGATAAGTTTTGAAAATGGTTTTCCTAATTTCTATTTTATTTTGTATTTCATAAAAAATGTTATAATTCTATAATTTTAAGATGGTGGGAAAACAAAAGGAAATGTGATCTGATGGAAAGCCAGCCTACAGTGGAGTTTGGAATAAAACACATGGCGGGGGTGTTTATAGTGGGAGCGGCGGGACTTGTATGTGCAATTCTATTCTTCCTTGTAAAGAAGTGGTTTGTCTACGTGAAAAATAAAGAAAAGTCCACAGGGCCAGACACGGGAACTAAGGAGACTATTTATAGTCCTGATAAAAATATCAGTAAAGAAGACATAGCGAACGCGGTCAGTGTTTGATGCCATAGCATAATGAAAATATAATTCGACAAAGTATAAATCGCAATCAGCTTTTACAATAAGCAAGTGTCTATAAAAGTCATAGTTAAAAGTTCCAATGTATGTGATGTATATACATATGGGATTACCCGGTATATTGTGTAATTTTGAATTTGTCTTTCCCAAGAAGTTGAAATTGGGAGACTTGAAGGGTAAATATCCAACAATTCAATGGATTGAGGACATATATCTATATAATACATGTATTTGTTATATCATTATTTTTTGAAATATATGTACATATATACCTACAATGTCTATCATTACCAATGTTTTACTGTTAAAGCGGTCAAAAACAAAAATGGACGTGGGACCGCTGGTTGAGATGGATCTGTTGTTGGACCGTTACGATTTTTTTTTTCAACAAGGTAGTCGTGAATCGTGTAATCTTATAACCTCATATGTTTGTCACCATGATTTTGAATCATTTGTACAAAATAAAGAAAATATGA
>NW_026936827.1:0-7490 GCF_032062105.1 Saccostrea cuccullata
ACCTGATGTAAAACAGTAATGGCTGCCACCTCGTTGTTATTGGAATTCAGGTCACATGACTTACCTGTGTTATCTACCTGTCAGGTATTTATACTTCCTGGTCTAGAGTGGGGATTTAAATTTTATCTAAATTATGGTTTACTACATACTTTGAATGTTTTATGATAATGGAGAACATAAAAATCAATATGAAATTCATTATAAGTGATTAACATTCATACCCTAACCTTATATCCCAAAACAATACTCTATAACGAGGTTGGATCCTAATATTAAAAGTCAACTTTTTTTTATCAAGTCACATGTTTGTTTGTTTTCTATACACATAGCTAAATTAAAAATCGAAACAAAAATGCGAGTTTGATTTTGGCGCTACAGTACCTTTTTGCATTGAAATTTGTGCCTTGATAAAAAAAATCACATCTTCGACGTTTTCCCTCGATTTTTTAAAATAAATCATAGGACAAGCTAAAATATTTTTCCATTAAAAAAAACACTTTAAAATTGTGACTAAGAAAAAGTTTCAAATTGTTTCACATAATCAATTATTCGACGTACCTTTTTCACTTAGAAAGTGTGAGTTTTCTGGCATTGAAAATTTAACAAGTGTGGATATTATTTTAAGGTCTTAAACTTTTAAAGTTATCTTATATATATATATATATATATATATATATATATATATATATATATATATATATATATATATATATATATATATATATATTCAGAAAGTTTCGGGATTTAAGCCAGGAGATGAGATTCAAGTGAAATACTTTGGGAACGATCCCGTGAGTGGTGGGATCAGACTGTCTCGGAGGGTCCTTCTCTCCCCCGCATTACCAGCATTTAAGTCCTGACCCCGGCACTATTCTAGTTTTAAAATGTGACGATACTAAGATCTTGGTCTTCCAAGAACAGTTAGATGGGATAGTCATGTTCGTGAATAAATTTCTGTTATCAGGGGCGAATCTTTTTGAACATGATCTATTTTCTATTTTTTTTTAAATTGAAATTATTTTATTACACGATTAAGTTAACAGAGAGAAATTTCACAATTTCTGGGTTCTGTTTTTATAAAAGTTAAAAACTGAAGATTACAAGTACGATTGCATAAAAAAAAATATTTCTAAATACACTAAGAAGAAGAAAACTAATAAATTCAGTGTGCTGAAAAAAGAAAATCTGGAATAAAATTTTAGGATATTTACTATACATGTTGTTTGCTGACGGTAAAAATATAGAGAAATCTGACAACTACCTATCTAATTAAAATTAGATGTTCCAAATCCGCTACCGCTACTTAAACAAATTGAATTAATACAAACAAGCAACATGCGCACCTCACATTATGTCGACAAAATAGATTAAGAATGATTGGCAGTTTTTGTCATGGCTTTATTGATTAATAGTCAAATTAATCATCAATACAATCAATAGTCAAAATCAATCATCAATACAATCAATAGTCAAATCAATCATCAATACAATGAATACAATGATGTACACAAGGTATCTCTACAATGATGTACATAAAGTATCAATTCAATGATGTACACAAAGTGTATATTGAATAATTAATACACAATGGGTACAATGATATTCAATGATAAACAATGATATTCAATCAATGATGTACACAAAGTGTATACATGTATTTACACAATGGGTACAATGATATTCAATGATAAGCATTGATATGCAATGTTATGCAATAATATGCAATGATATTCAATGATATACAATGATATACAATGATATTCAATGATAAATGAATTGCAATGAGCAGGTAGCAATGTATTACAAAGACAATGGTCTACGTCGACTTTATCAATAGTATATGACGTAGAATCAATAGCAATGGCACAATGACGGAAGCTCAATTATTGGCCACTGGCCCTGGAAGATAACAGGATCAGTAGCGAGCTTCTAGCAAAATTCGATTCAGCATTAAAAAACAGCCTGTAAGAAGACCATATAATTTGCATTTCAATGAGACGTAAAAAAGCCATGACGCTAACGGGTTCTTTTGGTATCCAAGGGAACGGAGGTTTTGGGTCGTACCGCTGGTAGCCAAGGACGGCAGAAATGGATTCTTCTGCTTCAGGACAAGGAGTGGATGTCATGGATCCTTCTGCTGGTGGCCAAAGGAATTGATGTAATGCATTCTTCTGCTGGTAGCCAAGAGAATGGATGTTAACTGAAAAAGGAAATCAAAGACAGCAGCAACATTTTGTTGACACAAGAGAACAATTCATCAAAATCTTGTAAATTGGGAGAGGTGGGTGGGATGCTGAGCTTCAATGGATGACGGAAGATGGAAAGGAAGAGCAAATGCACATGCGTAATGGATGTGGCTAAATGAAGTCAGTGCATTTGAGTGAGAGTTATCTCCCCTGAACTTTCTATCTCTATTTGTCTCCATAACGGGACTTAACTCATTTTTCTGGATCAACTTCAGTAATAAAAATGTTGTCTCCTAATGGATTAATTATCTGTGATAAGAAAGGATCAACAGAAATAAAACTGATTTGTTAAAATAAAAATGAAATACTGTTTATTCTTTGTTTTTTGTATTCAAACTGAGATTAATATTCAAGAAGCTTGTCACCCCCACCCACCCACCCCCCTTAATTCATCCCTCGATCACCTGTACGGGGATTCAGTATTACATGTAGTCTTGCGTTTGGTATGGCATGTCATCAGGGTTTTCAGATACATGTTCATAAATAATAAGAAATTATTCCCCCCCTTTTTTTTTTGCTTGCTCTAATGTTAATTTTGACGGCTAATAATCTATGTAATCCGAGTATGAAGTTGACTGAAATATTGAGGTGCAGCCTTTTTAAAGAATTATCGATGTGTCGAAGATATGAAGTTAAGATTGGATAATTTTTCTTTTGAGAGACGATTTAAGAATATCAATGCTATACATCTGCAAAAACCAATATAAAATCTGTATTTTTAAGGAACAAAATTGTGGTTGATCGGAACCATTCAGGCAATCAATAATGTAAACAGTGTTAGGACTACAGAAACAGGTATCCTTGAAACAAAGTTCGAAGCCAATTATAAGTGATGTGTATATGAGTAACAATGGGTGAACTTAAGGTTAAATGTGGTTAATTACAACTCATCAACGTTAATGAACTAAATCATTATACAATGATGCTATTATTTCAAGGCGCATTAAAAATTAGACGGATCAAGAATTGACTGATGGATTTATCACTGTGTTTACAAAATCTTTTAAAATATATTCAAACTGTAAAGTAGGGTGACAGTTTTCCCTCATAAATTTGAAACTCTCGTATATTCTCATATTCTCATCTTGTGGAATTGCATTTCACTATATATAAGGAGCTGCATCTATGAGGTGACTTGAAACTATGTAATTATGTGCACATGTACAGTAATGCTCAGGCACATAAAATATTTTACTTAAATTAGAGAAATGTTTAAAAATTACTAAAAAATATTTTATGATATCATAAACTCCATTTAGATGTTTAACATCTAAATTATAAGTGATGCTTTAATGAAATCCCAATTTTTCAGAATGTGTGCTAAAAAATTGCCGAATTATAAAGAATTGCATATATATAGCAGCGCTGTAAACCGGTAGTGGATGGGTCGCCTCTCTGTCTTAATGATTCATGGCCGTAGAAATCCCCAATAATTTTGCCAATACATGTAAATAGAATACAAATGAAAGCATAGCTACCATATGTCCTTACAATAGCTAGATTATTTTGTGAGGTTGCTTACTCCGTCCCCTACTTTTAAAACCGTTGCTACGAGCCCGATAAAAAGCAATTTCGGGAGGGGGTCGCAACCAAATATAAATCCCTTGACAAAAAAACATCAGTGTATTATTTGAGAGGACACTACCAGAATAAGCAATAACATTTCATTTTAAAACACTCTTTCCCTCTGAGAATTAACGCCTTTCAAAGTTTTCTCAAGTCACATGTAAAATCTTTTGCTCAACACTGGCTAAGTGTGCTCACTTGTAACCGTGCACGTGTTTATTCCGGGATTTCTTGAACAGATAGAGGATTTTATGTTAATTTACTCTTCTTCTTTAAACAAGCCGAAGGGCTAAGTCATGTATACATATGGACTGTTGCTCTCTAGGCGTGAATAATTAATTCCATTCTTTACACTGATACAGAAGTCCAAGGGTAACGGAAGTACACTGTACATGTAAGTTTTCTGCACTTTTGCGCAATTTATTTTTGTGCACATCTTTTTATATGTATACATGTTTGCTTTCATCATTATTTGCTGTAGATAGCCCTTGAATTCTATGCCTTTTTGGTCTAATAAGACTTAGTGCTTTGACATAGTTAAATTATATACTGTATGTCCTTAAAAAATACCTATTTTTCTCTCTCTCTCTCTCTCTCTCTCTCATACGAAAGTAAAGTATGCCCTTCCATAGTAATATACGCATGTACACTTGTTTACAATAATAAAAAAAGTTTTTTTATCTACATAAAATGGGGTTTTTTTTGTGAAATAATCTCTAAAGTTTATTTTAAAAAAAGGAAAGAAAGGCAACGTATGTGCCATGATGTAGAACAGTTTGGCCTATACATGTATGTATTAACTTCCGGTTCCGTGAACAGCACTCGTTTTCTAAATCAGACTATTGACTAATGGAATATGGTGGACAGTCTTGCCAGAAGAAGATGCGACATACCTGTAAGTTTGATACTAAATGTTGATGTTTTCTGTCTATCAGGGAATTTCCTTTCAGTAGAGTGGGAAACATAATTATTTGGTAAACACGTTCTCGCCCTGGTTCAGTGGTCAAGTTAAACGAACAGTCATCAGGTCATATACCAGGTCCAGTCCAAATACTATTTCTACCTACGTAGGTATTAATAGCTACCTAGGTATTTAAAGCTACCAAAAGTAGCTATTTTTACCTACTTTCTGCTGTACTTGCATTTCGTGGCCAAATGCCGGAACGGCGCAACATGGTGAGCACAAAATTTCTTGATACAGTCACACTGATGATAAAAATGACAAAAATTTGGCGAAAAAATGAAAACTTCGTATATTATCAATTTTGCATAGAAACTAATGTAAAATTGCCGATTAAGGAAGTAATCATTTTTGGCCAAAATTTTGTCGTATTCATCATTAGTGTGACCGTATCAAAAAATATGGTATTCACCATGTTGCGCCGTTTGGTCTTTTGGTCGCAAAATGCAGAAATTATATAAAGTAGGTAAAAATAGCTACTTTTGGTAGCTTTAAATACCTAGGTAGCTATTAATACCTACGTAGGTAGAAATAGTCTTTGGACTGGACCTGTATACATGTATGGTGGCCTGTAGAAATATTAAGAAAATGCATTATTGCGAGTATGAGACAAAAAAGTGAGTTTTGCCCCCAAGTTTTAAACCAAGTTTACATCTAAAGTCATCCTGGCTGTGAGTGGAGGAGAATCTGGGAGGGGTACCCCTGTCATCATCAAGATTAACAAGTCCAGTACAATCTCTTGATTTAGCTATAGGTTATAGCTTTAAATAGCTATATAGCTTTATTAAGCTATTCAAAATAGCTTAATTTAGCTATTTTACCACACTTTTTTCATAATTGTGGAATTTTCTCAGCATGTATAAAAAGTCACACCTTGGTGCAGTAATGGTATTCAACACTAAACTCTTTAGAAAATAATGCATGTAAAAAAATCACTTATCAAATTATGTCTCATTGAAAGACTTTGTACTCAAAGTTATATAAGTTTTGGGGCTATATAAAGCATTTGATACAGTTACTTCTGCAATGAAATTATAAAGGAGACCAATTATGGTCAACAAGAAAATTGACTGGTGACAGTTCAGCACAATGAGAAGCAATCATACTTATCCATGCCTCAAGGCATCCAAGGTAGTGGATAGTTAGTCTAACAATAGAAATTCTCTTTGCTTAAAAGTATTCATAAACTGCAAAGTTAGAACTATCTTTGATTTTGGTTGTTTTTGATCCCCATTTATAAATATGAAGAGTCAAATACATGCAACTTTTTTTTTTTTTGGCAAAAAACATTTTTGTGAAAAACTGTATATAATTAGCTAAATAAAGCTATTTTAAATAGCTTAATAAAGCTATATAGCTATTTAAAGCTATAAAGCTAAATCAAGAGATTGTACTGGACCTGAAAAAATAAAAATTAAAGGTACCATTTCTGCTGGTTGTGGTCAAATGTAGAAGCCCTTTTCTACATATAAAGATAAAAAAAAGTCTAGAGGCATTACTTTTAATTCATAAAAATATATTTTTATTTTTTTAAATATGGGTGATGTTTATTGGATATATATTTTTTTAAAAAAGGATGGGGATTGCAACCAACTTGCCCCATTCCTGACTGCCTCATTTGCGTTGTTTATGCGTGCTTTTTTTTTTATATATATTAACAATTTCATTTTAAAAAATCTCTCAAAACACTGCATGTAATCAGACCTTGTCAATCTCCTCACTAAGCCAAATAACTTCTTGCATTTGCTTTACACATATTTTATAAGCTATTACATGTGTAAGAACAGTTTTATTAAGCCATTTAAATAATTTTTTGCATACAATCGAATTGCAAACTTAAAAATATTGTTAATAAGAATCCATTTTTGCTTTAAACTTTTCAGCTGACAGAATGTAGAGTAACCCCCTCCCACGAAGCGGCAGCACATTTTTAAACCCCCCTAGGGGGTAAAGGGGGATTGGATAAAAAGAACCTTATCAATTAAGGTACACATTTTCAACTTCTGTCTCCCCTTTCCCCTCCTTACCCTTCCTAGCTTTTCCCCTCCTTTTATTTGTTTTTTCTTTTAATTTGTATAGGTCTAGTTTTTCCTTTATTCATTTTTAGCTCTTCTAGCCAAAAGGGTCAAAGAGCCAAAGCTTGGCCATTTGTGCGGTGTGCGGTGTTCGTTAACTTTTTAGAATATGGGCCATAACTCAAGAACCCCTTGGCCAATCAGTACCAAATTTGTCACAGGGTATCCTTGGCCCAAGGGCTACCATTTATACTAAAATAAGGGTTGGGACCCTAAAACAAGGGGAGATAATCAGGAAAACAAAACCAAAAGTACTGGTTTAAAAAATCTTCTTCTCCAGAACCACCAGGCAGATTTTCACCAAACTTACATACAAGGATCAGGATATGTTGAAGATTAAAAATTGTTCAAGGCATGACCCTGGGGCAAAGGGCGTGGTCTCAAGGTCACTTCAAAGTTGACCTAAATTTACAATTAATAAAAACGTGTATATTTTTCTTTCTATAAGGACTAGAATCATCAAATCTTGTAAGTTGATGCATCTTACGACTTTTACATCATGTTAACTCAAAAGTAGGTCACGGTGACCTACTTTTTTTCTTTGTGGGGATTTGTTTTCAAATTGATTTGAAGGCATATTTTGGACACTTTAAGGCCTATGATCATCAAACTTGTCAGTTGATGCATCTTGGGTCCTTTAAC